>NW_027283471.1:0-16255 GCF_046629955.1 Centroberyx affinis | reverse complement strand
CCTTTTGAGCATCAGAAATAAAAACAAATATTTTTCTCAATGTAAAGAATCATTTTATTCTGCATTTAGAATTCTTCATGACCAGGCCATTTCACATTGGATTTGGAATCGACGCAACTGAGATTTAGCCTATGGACTAATATAACAGCCTTTTCCTATTTACTGAGATTGTCCATGATAGGCCTAAAATTAATAGATATGGGTCAAATCAACTCAGATTGTGGAAAAGTAAATATAGTTTCTGTGTTTGTTTACTATTCATGTGTACTACTGACGATTTTGAAAATAAAGAGTTTATTTCTGAAAATAGTGGCGGGGGCCGTGGAGACCGCAGTTTTTGACGACGCATGCGCACGAGCTGCAGCAGCGGGGAACCAGAGAACCTTGGCTGCGTTAGATAGATATCGGATTCAGAGTTTAAAATGACAAAGATCAGCATTATTCATTATCAATTTGGGAATGCAGTGTTGTAACATTCGCTAGTAAATATAGGGAAATTGTTTTTAAAGCTGTAACTCGCTTACACAGTGATATCTGTTATCTGTCACATTTGCAGTTACCTAAGTTTGCATTCAGTTTTTAGCACGACTTTCTATTCTGTGGTTGTAAAATGTTGTTTCTGTTTTTTGTTATTTCTTCTCACAGAAAAAGAAGTCGGGATTGTCCACATCATCCCACAATAACCAGAAATAAATAAATAAACCCATTAAACTGTTTTTGTTGTTGTTTATGTTACAGGAAAACATGAAAAAGATCTTTTGTTTGATGCCTTTTACTGGCAGTTTACCCATTGTTAATCTAATATCAGTATTTTGCACTGTTAATTGAATATTTCAATAGTTAATTGAGTATTCCACTTTAGCCCAAAATGTAGTGTGAAAAAACATGCAAAAAATACTTTACGTAGCTTCTACATATTTTTTTTTAAATAATGAACAATTATTTATTTTTAAAAACAACTTTTAATGAGGAGCGTTTTTGACAACTAGGTCCCCTCCGCGGCTGCAGCTCGCTTCTTCTCGAATATTTCCCCTCCAGCGTTGCCGTACTTCACGGAGCTCTGCGCATGCGTGCGGGTCTAGGTTGGTCTCCGCGGCTGCAGCTGGTTGAGGATGGCACTGCACTGCAACGACCACAACAGGGCGCACACATCACGGCACACATGGAGTGGACATTATTCATTCAATTACTTTTGTAAATGATAACTTGTGTGCATACTGTACAGGGAAAGCCCATTCCATACGTTTCCATTTGTACACTTTTTATATACATACAGCTTTGTTTATGTATTACTCCAAAAAAAGACCTAGGCTATTATTTTGTGTTGTTTTATGTTTAAGTTGTTTTTATGTTTAATGTGACCTACTTTTATACATTTCATTTTTTAGGTTCTTTTATTCTGATGCTAAAGAACCATCCTTACAGTATGAGAAACGTTTCCTCAATGCAAGTAACTGATACGGTTCACCTTTTAGTATTAAAAGCATAGCAGCTGTAAATGCACAGATTTCCTATTTCTGAATACCCACATTATATGTAAAACCAAAAGTTTGTCCATATCTCTAAGTCATTATAAAAAAGTTAATTCATGTATTCATAGTAAGCTGTAGTAGACTTAATGTCTAATTTTTTTTTTTTTTTTTTTTTACATGATTAAAAAGGTGAGCATGTAACTGTCTTTGATTCCTTGTGAATTTTATTAATACTATGTTTTGATGCGCAAGGACCATATTTATGAGAAACATTTTCTCAGCGCAACTGACCGTGTTAAGTTGGCCAAGGGGGGTCAAGTCATCTATGTTTAAATTTAGTGTTTATGTTAAATATCGCAATATTTTTTTACTGCATCGTGTTTCAACCTGCCCAAAACAACCTAACTAAAGTTGCTACACTGCAGCTGGCAGATACCACACAACCACTAGAATGGAAAACAACCACAACATAGATCAGACATTAGGCATTATAAGACATTAAATGGAAATGAAGAAAAATATAAAACTGAAACAGCATTTTTCCATAAAAACACGCTCTTTATTAAAACCGCAATTCCATTATTCCCTGACCAGAGTCAAATATAGGCCATTTAGTGAAAGGGTGACAGAGGGAGAGAGAGACTCCGGTTGCACGAGATGCAGAGATGAACTCAGATGAGTGTGACAGAATCATAAATCAGAAAGTGGGCTTGATTTCTTTGACTCTTCAGTCCACAGGAGCTGCCAAAACAGTGTCCAGGGCGCTCTGAGCCTCTGTGATCTGCTGCTGCAGTCTCTGCTTCATGGCCTCGTTCTGGGCCTTCTTCAGCATGTCCTGCATATCCCTGATGGCCGCCCGGTAGCCCGGTGCGTTGTGAAACACTCGGACGGCCCTGTCACCGCTGCAGACCAAGAAGCGCCCGTTGATGTCGAACCTGAGGTCGGTGATCTCCTCGCTGTGAACGCCGTGCAGCTCCTCCTCCAGCTGGCCGCTGCCAGCGTTGTATATGGCCACATTGCAGCCGTCGCTGATGGCCACCACCCGGCCGTCTGGAGACAAGGCCACCAGGCTCCCTTCAGAAGACTGACAGGGAACAGTCTTCAGCAGGTAGGGATCCTGCTGCTTCTTGTACTCCACATCTGTGTTCCACAGCTTCCACGTACCGTCTTTGGACACGGTCACCATTCTGGGGTTTATAAAATGAATAAAAAGAAGGGTTAGGATGACATGCAAGTATGTTGCATACTATCAACACGTCACAGTAGTGTGGAACACAGGCCAGCTTTTGAGTAGTGGTTGCGATCAAAATAACTCATTTGCAACATTTGTTGCCAAGAATGGGCACGTTCACACTATTCTGCTGTTTTCAAACTACCAGCACCTTTCTTACAATGAAGTCAATGGGGAGTAGCTGTAAGGCTGATGGAAAGTGGTCACTTTAGAGAGGACTGGCTTCTTTTTAGGCAGAGCGGAGTGCTTTCAGTTCACTTTTTTTATTTTTATTTTTTATTTTTTACACAGGATGTGGACTGCTTTTTTGTGAGGCAACCAATCACAACAAAGACAACAACCAAAATGAAAATAGACACAGTTCCAAAAGTTATTAGTTGTTATTGTTTTTTGTTTTGTCTTTCTTTCTTTCGTTCTTTCCAGACGGTGGCGCTACCACTCCAAACCTGTTTTTATACTGTAAAACTAATTAAATCTAACTAGTGCCACATACTTTGCACAAATTACATGAAAATCACTACAAAGCATCATTAGACCTGCCCAAATAAAACTATTGTATGGTTTTTCATTTAATCAAAAATTGAGCCCACAGCTCATCAAAACGTCTGACAGTAAATGGTACTGTACACAGCCACGGTAAATTGCTGCTTACTTTATGTCCAATCTTCATGTAAAAGTATACAATATTTTCCTGTCTTGGTAGATGAAACTTACAAAATTTCAGACTTCTAACTAAAAAAACTGAATTTTAAAAAAATGATTTGAATTCTGCCTTTATATAAACCATTGCAGTCAATGGAAAATAGAGCATCTTTAAACATAAGTTTTTCGTTTATGGAGCATTCAATCCTTGTACAAATAAATTACAGACATCTCTATGTTTGGATAAAGTACGCAAATTCTCAGAATTTTATCTTGAAAACTGAGTATTTGACACTAGTTTGAAATCTGCCTCAATATGGATGGACAGATCTTATCATGCACCTGCTGGTTGCCTCAGTCATAGTGTGACGCCTCCTCTTTCCAAACTACTGACAGATAGCTCATGTTCATGACTTGCCCTTGGTGTCAAAGGTTGTGAATTTGAGTCCTGGGTGATGCTGAGTAAATCTGCTTTCTTTGTTGTAACTATGTTTCCTCTTATGCTACATCTGCAGGCCCAGTCCATGACTGCTTGCAGCCCTAGTTCTGTGTTGAAAATAGAGAAAGCAGTGGTAGTGAAGTTGGTAGTAGCATTTTGTGTTGAAAATGGAGAAAGTAGCAGTAGTGAAATTGGTAGCAGTTGGTACTCTGGTCATAAAGAGTTAGGATGGAGCACTTTGGAGGAATTTATAAGTGTCTGACAGCTGGAGATCAGTACTGTGTGCTGATAGTGACATTTGTGAGACATGCATTTTCAAATTATCAGCTCAAAATGCTGTTGAGGCGGTGCTTTTTCTACAAAAAAATAAATGCAACATAAATAGGTATATAAAACTGAGAATAGTGTGAGCGCACCCTACTGGTCCATATTGTAAGCAGAAAAGCCATGCGTTACCTGTGGGAGTCGTTGGAAAAGGCGAAGGCGTGAACCCCTGCTGAGTGGCCTTTCAGGTCGAAGGCTCGCGCTACCTCTTTAAACTCTCCTCCCTTCCCAAAGCAAACCTCCCACACCTTCACGTCAGGGGTGAACCCACAGGAAGCAACAAACCTGACCACAGAAAAGGAAAGCTCAGACACATCAAACTTGACCAATTTCATTTTCTATCTTTCTGTTGTTTTGGAAAGAAGTGTCCCAATAATGATATGTCAACTAGAATTCAGAATCACTGGAAATATTGCAGACAGGACCTTTAACTGTTTACAGGGAATCATAACTGAGTGGTTCACATAACTTTGACATGTGAAACAGGGGGCTTTAAAAAAAAAAAAAAAATGATACAAAGAAAACCAAATGTTCCACAGTTAAATTATATTACAACTTCAAACTACTTCAACTGTCAAATATATTTGGTTTATTCTGATGCTAAAGGACAGCATGTGTGAGAAACATTTTCTCAATGGAACTGTAATGCCATATGCCGAGTTGAAGTTTAGGCAGTCCATGGTGAATATCACAATAACTTCTTCTGTATCATGTTTCAAGCGGCCCAAGGAAATCTAATTAAAACATTAGATGCTAGTCTGTCAGTCTGCTTTGTGTTGCATTTTAATTTGGCATCAACTGGAGAATCAGGTTGCTGTTTGAAAAAAAAAAGAAAGAAAGAAAAATAAAGTAGACAGGACTTGGACTGGAGGAGACTGATGGACAAGGGAAGGAAGAGAGGAAACATGATAAGACTTTTGAGAAAAGGAAGCCTATGCTATGTTTCCTTTTCTTTCTTCATACATACAGTATACAAAAAGTAAAAAAGCTAGGGTGAGTTCAGCAAATGTGGGACATCATAAAGTAGGAGTCCTTAAGGTTTAACGTATGTCCTGATTAGTCATTTCCTGTGTGGAGAAGATTTCCCAACATACCGAAACCAGAATTTAATTTGGGTAAATAGGTCTCTCTCTTTCCCTCTCTTTCTCTCTCTCTCTCGGCTATGATAAAGAAAACGGCCAAGTCTACTGTAAACTATGCAGATCCATGCCCGCATACACTAACAAGTGAGTCTAGGTGGAAAAGTTGTGACAGTAAGGTTCTTCTAGTGAACAGGGAATCAGTTGACTTTACAGTTTATAGTTCTAACCATCATTGAACACATATACAGACTGATAACAACCCTTCCATAAAAAGAAAATAAATGTAATGTTAAAATAATGCCGAAACAACAACTTATCTCAGGGCCAGTGGCTTTAATGGCAGGGCCAGTGGAGTTACTGGCCCTGAGAGCCAGTGGAAAATTTTGCTCATTGTCAACCCCTGCGTTGATATTACCTTTTTAACTCCGACTCAAAAAAAACAAACACTACATTTGATCCATTATTTAATGAAAATCGAGTCTTCATCAATTGTCTTCAGCTTCCACATTACCAAACCTATCTACTTGCGATTATTTTGACTGATATTGCAATTGCGATATGATTTGCGATATTAGAGGGAATGATCATTTTTACATCATTATTCTCATTTTCATTGAAAAACGTATTAAAATGATTATGGTGTGATTTTTGCGGGGATCTGTACCAAACAAAGATGTTTTCTTAAGTCTGTAGAATATGATGTGTAGGCCAGGACATCTCTGCAGCACCACAATATTTACTTTAAAATGGTATTTTGACACATTTCACCTTTAACAAATATTGCGCCTCCTGCGATTTGAAAATTGCAGTAGGCCATATTGCGATTTCGATAAAATTTAGATTAATTGTTCAGCCCTATTGCACGGCCACGGTGGCCTCGTTTGATAATGCGGAAGTAAATACAATTCAGAAAGACTCGATTTGATTTAAATAATGGATCAAATTTAATTTTCTTTCCACTCAGAAAGCGATTGTATGGCGTCAGAAGACTTGGATTATGCTTCACAAACTGTACAGAGTAATTTTACGGTTATTTTTTTAACTCTAAAGATCGTAGCAGCCTTCTCCAAAACAACTGAAGTCTTTGAGGGCCGGAGTCATGCTGGGAAGCTCCAGCAGTGTTATATGGAATAACAGACTTCACCAGAGTTGCAACTGGCCTGGGGGTGAGTTGATAATGATTGAATTTTCATTTTTGGGTGAACTATTCCTTTAACTAAAAGAAGTCAGGGGAGCATTCAGAATCAATGTTCCCTCTAAGCTAGCACTGACAAACACACAGATCCAGCTCTTATTGAGCACCTACTAACAAACATGAATCCTTCTTATTTACTTAGGCAATATTTTGAGCAATTCAGAAATAGACAGTGTCCCACTTATGCTGAACTCACCCCCCCCCACATGGTCATTTGATAATGCCCCAACTAGACAGCATGATTTATTTCTAGGAGACACCTGAATATAAGAAGGATCTAAATCTAAAAAAAGCTACTTATTTTATCTTTAAAAGAGGAATATTTTCAGTGTTGAAGGGGTGAGACTGACCTGCCACAGGGAGAGATGGCAGCATAAGAATTGGTTATCTGGTTAGTGTTGATAGAGGCCAGTACGTCTCCTTTCAGGTCCCAGATGTGAATGCTGGTGTCAGTGGAGGCACTCATGATGAATTTGCCTGCAGAGAGGAAAACCAGCGTCATTCTACCCCTGAATTACAAGTTTCTTAGGCTGGGCACACACTAATAGACTTAAAATCCTAACCATTTTGAAAACACCTTGCATCACACACAATGACGCATTTCACAGATTTTTTTGGGCATGGGAAAGCAGGACACCTGTGCAACTTTGGGGTTACTTTAATTGCGGCTTGAGATGTGCTTCCTGGGTTCTAATCCCAAGTGAGTCACTTTCATGTGACCATTATTTCATGCATGCTGGCTTCCCCAAGACCATCATCCAGGTTATCTGTGATAAAAAACATGTTTCAGGCTGCCATTTTGACAAAATAAGTTCAAACTACTTCTAAAGTTTTTCACTGCTGCCACTGTTCAAGCAGATTCCACAAAAAACAAAAACACAGGTAGTCAACAGTTGACCTGCCTATTGTGAGAAAGGTCAAATGTTGAAAATTGGAACAAAATGGGAGATGGTAATAATAGGCTCATTGAAAAAAGGGGACTAGGGCGCATTTGACTGCATTTCACACAAGCTACAAGTGCCCCTTTCTTTCATGCTAGCTTTGCAATAAGGTTAACTGAGCTCAAATTCCCATAATGCATCACATCTACCTGGCTATAACACTTTCTAAATGTAGTTTCTAGCACAAAGGGTCGTTAAAATAGCATCATTTTGCATGTAGGCTTATCACCTGCATATATCGCAGTATAGCAGGTTGGCGTGGGCAACCTGAGACAGTTGCAGTGTGAAAGCAAAGTTTGGAAGCAGTCAGTGTGTGTGAGTGGTGTCAGCAAAACTTTGATGAATGAATGCATTGCAAAATGATGACAGAATGAAGCACAATACTTACGATCTCTCTGTAATGGCAGGTCATGGAGACATTTCCACCAGTTATGATCTAAGATTGTCACATGGCCCACCCCTAAACCCAGCTCTGTACCTGTCTCTGCAATGCCGATGTTGAGGATGCCGGCCTTGTGTTTCTGTGGGAAGTCCTCAGGAGCAGCTTTGAAGGTCAAAGAGCCGTCCTCCTTCTTGATCATTTTGAAGATTCGAATGGTATCTCCGTTAGCCAGCCAGGTAATAAAGGCCCTGCATTAACAATGTGAAAGTCAATGAAGGAGGTGGTGGGATGATAATTGTCTTTTTTTTTTTTTTTTTTTTGGTGCAACAAAAAATAACAGGTGGACATTAGACAAAGTAACAGAGACATTAAGACGACATAACTAACAGAGAGGGCAAGTGAGGTACAATAAAGAGGGGTGGCGGGAGCAACACACCAGGGAGACAACAAACAAGACAGAGAAGAGAAAATAAATAGATCAATAAAAATAAAAAAATAATAATAATTACTAGAAAAGGCAAAATTTTCTGGAGAAAATTTAAGTGTGCTTGCTGTCCTAGCAACAGTCCCTTTGACTTGGTGTTTGTACATGCACTAGGTAGTGGTAGTAGTTGCAGTAGAACTAGTAGTAGTGATAGAAGTGGCGGCAGTAGTAGCCAGTGCTGGGCAAGTACTAGAGTAATGTATTACTCTTTACTTATTACTTCTTTAAAAATTAATCACATTACTTATTACTCTACAGGAAAAAACGGATCCCCGTTATTGAAACACATACTACACATGACTCATACTAACAGCTGGTCGCAGCTAAAAAGAGCTTTAAATGACCATCAAATTGCTCTCAACAACTGGTGCAGTATAATCCAAGAGTTTTGTAGTCCAAAAAGAGCCTAGGTTACATCATTATGTAGTTTTGCCTGAAGGCTCTGCCAACAAGATCAGCCCATTCCCTTGTTAAGTTACTGTTTCCTCTACCCAGAATAACTATATAATGAAATAAATCTTGGCCGTTTGCTCCTTTTATGAGCTATAGCAAATTTGTGTTGCGGTATATAAAACTGGTGAATGAAGCATGACCACTCTACAGATACAAGACAAATTCTGGTTCACACTGCAGTAAGTCATGGGATGTGTGTATGTGTGTGTGTGTGAGAGAGAGACAGACACCTGGAATCGGGGCTGAAGCGGACCAGTGTGGCATGGTCCAGCTCTACGTTGGCCCTCAGACACTTGTGTTCTCTGTCCAGGAAATCCTTGGTGCTCCAGATCCGGACGGTGCGGTCGTCAGCGCAGGACGCCAGGTACTTCCCGTTACTGCTGAAATCCAGGCACGTCACGTTCCCACTGTGGCTCTGGAAACACATGCACACAAACACAACACAGGCTCACAGCCAGTCTTTGGGAGAATGATTCCTGTCGGGGTTCAATGTTAAAAGTGACAATCCTCAAGATCCTCTTTTAATTATTTTGGCTCCACCTTTGGGGCTGAGCAGTCATTGCTGTGATTTTTTTTTATTTTGTCTCCCCATCTTTGGTGCTAAGCACTCATTGCTGTAGTGTTTTTGTACTGCACTTGCCAAAGATCAATTGTCAATCAAACAGTGTGGCCAGTACTGTGACGTCTTTTCTTGCATTTTCTTGGGGATGCCAAAAGACTCAATAGACTAATCAGGAAGGCTGGCTCGGTCTTGGGAGTCAGCCTGGACTCTTTGGAGGCTGTGGTACAACAAACGACAATTAAAAACTACTGGCAATCATGGACAATAACTTACACACTCTGCATGCCACACTAGTGAAACAGAGTTTACACAGAGTTTTATAGTGATGAATATTCATGATTATGTTAATACAGATAGAATATAATAAAGCTATTGGTCAAAAAGTATAAGGTCATATGAACAAGACTGAACAACCAATGATAATTATAATTCTAGCACTTTAAGGAGATCCATAATAAGACCACCTTCTTCTAGACAAAGACAATTATATATAATATTTTGTCAAAGCCACTCGGTCACATTCCAAGCACACAGTTCTGTGAGAAACACACAAGATGTTACTTTTAGAGTTTGATCCTATAATGGTGAAGCAGATTCATTATTCTTGAATTTTAGGTACTTAATGCTGACCTTACACTAGAGCTGCAACGATTAATCGATTAATCAATTAGTTGTCAACTATTAAATTAACCGCCAACTATTTTGATAATCGGTTTGAGTAATTTTTTAAGAAAAATAAGTCAAAATTCTCTGATTCCAGCTTCTTAAATGTGAATATTTTCTGGTTTCTTTCCTCCTCTATGACAGTAAACTGAATATCTTTGGGTTGTGGACAAAACAAGACATTTGAGGACGTCATCTTGGGCTTTGGGAAACACTGATCCACATTTTTCACCATTTTCTGACATTTTATAGACCAAACAACTAATCGATTAATCGAGAAAATAATCGAAAGATTAATCGACAATAAAAATAATGTTAGTTGCAGCCCTATCTGACACTAGACAATATTTTAAACGATTTCACAGTTTTAGACAAACTTTCAAAGTCAGAATAATATCATGGCAGTTGCTACGTGCTCTCGTCACCACCGTCGTTAGGTGGAAAACTCAGCTGGGACAGTCTTAATGCAGTCCTCATCTTGACCGTTACGACAAAATCAAACATGTTTAATATTATCTTAAGCCCTGGTTCAAAAGGTGTGTGATGGTCAGCAAAGCAATTTATAATGCTACACTGTCAACAGCCAATAGGTGCGCTGTCTTTGGCTGACATCAGCACCTGTAGTGACAGGTGACAAGGCTCTACAGACAGTAGTAAATGCACCAATGTCAGCGGGGAAACGCAGGTCCCGGTTCTGTTGGACCGTCGAACTGGAGGAAAAACTGCTGGAGCTATGGAGAGAACGAGAGTTTATCTATCTCTTTATCTCTCTGTGTGTTGTGTATGTGTGGTTTGTTGTATGTGTAGATGGTGGAGGAGGGGGATGTTGTAGCTTAATTCACACTCAAACATCATAGTCCATATATTTGCACATTTTCATTGACCAGTTTTTCCATTTTCAAGTACAAAATCGAATTTTCCCATGATGTTCCATAACTAAATCGGAGCATTTCCATTTCCATGTTGTTCTTCCTTCCTGGTTTGTTCATTGTTGTTTTTTTTGCTGAAAACCATCTAACCTAATGCAAAGAATATGTGAAACAAGTTGGAAAATATATTCTGCTATTTTCCTGCAAAGTGACCCTTGTAAAATTCTCTGATATTCCCTGATGATCCAAACTCCGGTAAATTCAATCCAGTCTATAGCTTAGTTTGTCCCATAGACTGTAAATAAAGAAGGACGTAGTGAGTGTGATGTCACCCGTAGGTTTCTGTAGGGCCGTTTTGAAGCTTGGAGATTGGGTTTATGATCGCCGCCATGTTGACATTTTTTTGGAGCCAGCGTAGCCAAAGCAAGGCTGAGAGTTGTCCACAGAGCCACAGCTCCACTTACTCGCCAGAATCAGTGACTTGTCCCTCATTCAGGTCTATGTTCCCTCCCGCTCACTACGCTCTGCCAAGGAGCGGCGCCTGATGCTGCCACCACAGCAAGGCCCTAAGTCTCTAGCCAGACTCTTCTCTACTGTGGTTCCCCGGTGGTGGAACGAGTTACCAAACTCCATTCGATCCACAGAGTCCCTCTCAATCCTTAAGAAAAGGCTAAAGACCCAGCTCTTTAGCGAATACCTTCTCACCTGATGGCCCGGGTAACCAAACAAAAAAAAATAAAAAATAAAAAAATTGCTTCTATGCACTCTATGCATTGCCTCATAGCACCTATGTCCTGTTGGACCAGAATTTAGCTTTATAGCACTTACTCTCGTTTTTCTCTCCTAACTAGAACCTTGCTTGTGTTGTATGAAAATCTCATGTGTAAGTCGCTTTGGATAAAAGCGTCTGCCAAGTGTGAAATTGTAATGATGGACAGGCGACCTGTCAATCACTAGAAAAACAACCCTGTTTTATATCCTTTATATCCCGTTAATGACACAATTATTTTAAAAACCGTCATAAGGACACATTAGAAGAAGTGAAATTAGCTACTGCGGCCATTGGGTTGGGTTGTGGTCCCGGTCCCATTGACTTGCATGGAGTTGGGCCGGGTTTGGAGTCTTTTTGGAGCCAGCCCCTAGCGGACGTTAGAGGAACTGCCGTGTGCTGACACTTTCTTATTGGCTTCAAAATTCACCCATGGTTTTGGGCGCTTGGTTTGGCCAGCACATCGTAACGTCAAAGTTTCTCCGGTTGGAGAGAGTTGATTGTTAAGAGTTGTTCAGAAAAATTAAAGTTGCTGCTAAGACAAGCTAAAACAGCAACGAATAAAAACACTGAAGATAAAAACAGTAAAAGTGTGAAAACTGGAATTCAGAGCAATAAACCAAATCACAGAAACCACAAACGGACCTCAAGTCAATGATTTTCTACCCATGAAATATTTATTGCCTGGTCTGGTCTTGAAGAGGACTGGATTTACTCTCGTCTTAACCTGGTCTTGGAATAGACTTGGACTCTAGTATGGTGGTCTTGACTACAGCCAAGTCCTACACCAACACTCATACTGTTTTATAATACCCGTTTATATTTCAGTTTACCTTCAGCGAGGCTGCCAGGAGCGGGTGGCTGAAACTGTGCTGCTGAGCTTTCTCCTTACGGGCTCGCTGCTTTTCCGGCTTCTGTTTCTTGGAGGCAGGAGCCTTCGTGACATTGTCTTCAGCTGCAAGAGAAAACACAAGACCACTGACAAACATTTTCTTTCATGATACTACAGCACAGCAACGGCACGGCCAAAGCCAACCAAAACACAAGGCTTCTGGATTTGTCGTTCTTGAATCTAATTCATTCAAGATATTTGCTGCTAAGGCTTCAACAAAACAGACACTCTATATTAGGGCTGGGCAATATATCGATATTATATCGATATCGTGATATGAGACTAGATATCGTCTTAGATTTTGGATATCGTAATATCGTGATATGGCATAAGTGTTGTCTTTTCCTGGTTTTAAAGGCTGCATTACAGTAAAGTGATGTAATTTTCTGAACTTACCAGACTGTTCTAGCTGTTCTATTATTTGCCTTTACCCACTTAGTCATTATATCCACATTACTGATGATTATCAAAAATCTCATTGTGTAAATATTTTGTGAAAGCACCAATAGTCATCCCTACAATATTGTCGCGATATCGAGGTATTTGGTCAAAAATACTGTGATATTTGATTTTGTCCATATCGCCCAGACCTACTCTATATATTATGCATCAGTGATAGAACTGCACACTTTTGAATTGCCATTCAATTAAGGGCCACACATTCTCATGGCACCTTAATTAGATCAGGTGTGCAAGAGTAGAGTGGGAGCTAAAGGTTGCAGGACAGGGGGTTTAAGCTGTTAGGCTGGTCAGCATCGCAGACAATAATGGCTCTATGTTTTATATATGATGATAAGGTGTAGCAGCCCATATACCAAAACCTGTGAGAGAGAAGGGGTTAAGAAGTGACATCTGGATGACAGAAAAGTTTATACTTTGTCTAAAACATTCTATTTAACTTCACAGGTTTTGGTATATTATCGAGGGACCGCAATGAATTTCCCCGTGTGGGATAATAAAGTTTATCTAACGTTAACTAACTAACCTTTACTCTGAAGGGTCGGTGTCATCAGTGTAGTAGCATTAGCTGTAGATTCCAGCTCCCAAAAGCTACGTTTTGTGAAGTCGGAAGACTTTATTAGAACTTTTATGGTGGTGTGGACATGATACCAAGGCCAAGGACACTAAATCTAAGTTTGAGCCACCAAGCAGCAGGCGTTTGGAAGGCGACGCTAAATTAAGTTCCCGTTAGCCACTGGGGAAGCTAGTAATGGCACAGACATCTATCGTCCCTTTGGGGCTACACACCTCATGGTGGACTACCAGAGAGAGGATGCTACATCTCGCGAGCATGAGTGACACCTGCAACGTGGATTACTTTTATATAAGAGTGCCTTGTTAATTTAAATGTATACTTAGTAGTTAGTAAGAAGGCAGTTTATGCATAGCAATGTGACTTGCCGCCTTCCCCATACTGAGTCACTGCTTCAGTAGCTAGCTAACATTAAGCTAGTCTTACCGGCCGAGTCTGTTGTTTGTTCTGTATCTTCTCTTGTTTCGCTTTTCTGTCTGCCGACCGCCATGGCGACCAGAATGAGCAGCGCGCCCAGTAACAGAGTCAAAGCGACCAGAGCAGCTACCTCCATATCGAACACTTTCTGCCACGTACTTTGCACTGCTAGCTGTTACTTTACGCCAGCCGCTACAGACTAATACGCATGCGTTCAAATACTAAATTTGATTGGTCGGTGTGGTTTATTACGTTACGTTGTAATGCACGTGTATCCTGGGGTGCATGGGAGTGAGTGTACCATGGACCACTCACTCTCCTCCCCTTTCATTGTATCCTAGACCAGTGATTCCCAACCTTTTTCATATCAAGGACCTTAAATTAGTAATTGGGGCAGCGGACCCCCACTTGATGAGATTTTTTCTCTACCTAAATCTGAGAATATTTGTATTTTTAGATATGATTTTGTCCAGAATTCCATGACTATCTGTACTGTAGGTAGATAACAGAGAAACTAAACAAAACAGTCATTCGTCTACATTCTCTAATTGCGTTAACTTCTTGGAAATGAAATAATGCTGAAGTTTAACAATTCATCAATTTGCTGGGGACCCCCTGGAACCCCCTCAAGGACCCCTGGTGGTCCCCGGACCCCACGTTGAGAACCACTGTCCTAGACATACAAGGTAAAAAAAAATAAGGGGTTAGTGTCGGTCTGACCTGTACCAGGACCCTAGAGCAATACATTGATGATAAACCACTCAATTGGGGAAGAATATTGGAAACTATAACTATTACATCTAAGAATCCTAACCATCAACAAATACTATTATATCTATGAACCCTAACCATCAACGAATACATTCCAATTTCATACACAGGACTTACCTCACTCCAAGGAAATTCCATCCAATGAAACTCTGACACTGTAGCTACTGGACTCTATGTACTGATGAGAAAGAAGGTTCATTCATGCATATACTATACAGTATACTGAGACTGAAAAGAAGGTAAAAGTTTTTGGAATTAATTACTGCTTGCACTGCAGTGGAAACCTCCACATACACTAACAAAATCACATCGGATTAACACCTACCATGACGTAATCAGTATGGAGTTATGTGGCAAAGACATATACAGATGTTGACGCGTCCTCTGGTTTTTCAATAACAGAGGAAAAAAATGATCACAAAAAATAAAAATAATGGTGTTCATGTTAACTAAGGTATTAATTTATACATTATTTAATAGTTTATAAAGATGACTATTAAATAATGTATAAATTAATACCTTAGTTAACATGAACACCATTAGTAAATGATTACCAGACACATTAGTTAACTGTTAATTAAGGGTCAGTTAATGCTTATTAAGCATTAACTAACCCTAACTAACCCTTAATGTACCCTTAATGTAACCTTAATGTACACTTATTGTAAAGTGTTACCACAACACAAAATATATATTTTTTGTGATCATTTTTTTCCTCTGTTATTGAAAAACCAGAAGACGCGTCAACATCTGTATATGTCTTTGCCACATAACTCCATACTGATTACGTCATGGTAGGTGTTAATCCAATGTGATTTTGTTAGTAACTAACCCTTAATTAATGTACCCTTATTGTAAAGTGTTACCAGGAATTTATTTGTGTATTTTTAAAATAGGAGAAAAATGCACTCACCTCTCCACCAGCCAGTTGATCATGTCAATGTGAGCAGGGTCTTGGCCTTCACTCTATACAGGCTTCCCACTGTGGCCCTGATGTAAAATTCCACAACTTTCCATAACTAAGTCTGAGTACTTCCATGACCTAAAATGCTGGTCCTTGTTGGTTTGTTAAGGCTGTTCATCAGTCTGGTTTCCGCTCCAGTTGGACCGAAATCCATCTAAAGCAATTCAAGTATGAAACAAGTTGGAAGACATATTCTGCTGTATTCCTAGAAAGTGACCCATCAATTAAAAGTCCTGGATATTCCCTGACTTCCCCAGAGAATGTATCCAGTTCCCTGATACACCTCTAAAAAATGCCATGATATTCCAGAAATTCTAGAGCACCAAGATGAGGATCATGATCTTTTACAGTGTAATTACCCACCCCCACACAAACCAGTAAGTCAGGATGAGATTGTGGACTAGAGTCCCACTGAACTCTTCAATATGAATTATTGAAATTATGTAACATGTTTAAAAAGGTTAAAATGAGTATACTAGCTGCAGTGCCCTACCAACTGCTTTCACTATGGCAGCTGAATTAAGACTGACTAGTGTCATCTTTCAAATTTTTATTTAAAACCAGTACATTTGAAGACATCACAGAGACCTTGTAGAGGAAAGGTTATAATAATACACTGCCTTGCTCAGGTCTGCACATTTCCTGAATGTACAATATCCAAAATGCAGAC
>NW_027283470.1:15000-22802 GCF_046629955.1 Centroberyx affinis | reverse complement strand
TATATAACTGAGTGTGTATATGTGTGTGTATATGTGAGTGTGTGTATATCCGAGTGTGTATATCTGAGTGTCTCTTAATTGTGTATGTATTGCCAAGTCAAGCCAAATTTTCCTCATATAGAACAATTCATACCATTCATATCAAAGCGCATTACAGACAAGAAAGAGAGATGAAATAGCAAGAAAATCAGTCTGCTGTGTGTTCTAGCAATCATTTGGAATGAGTACCATGTTCAATATTACTGCTTATTTTTTTCATTCATTCATAATTCACAGATATTGCCCAACTTCCAGACATTCCAGAACCAAGGGAACTCCTGGTATAAAAAAAACAAATATCCTGATTTATCAACCTGGAATGACCATGCTGCCTTCTGACTGGCATGAATCATTTTAGCACTTTTTTATTATTGTTTTTAAATCTTCCTATTCATTTTCCTATGATTATCTATGGGGAAATGAGTAGAGACATCTATCGCCATAAATCATTAGCGTTATAAAACCGGAAGGTTCATTTGGGGAATGATATTTATAGCATGTCTTCGGGGAGAGTTGCATCAAAATCCTCTCGAGTTGGCAACGGGTGCTGATAAAAAAACTATGGGAACACACTGCCAAAAACACAACACACACACACACACACACACACACACACTCAATACAACCTTTAATTATCCACGTAAATAAGATCTCTGAAATTGCAGCTTCTCTCTCTCTCTCCCTCTCTCTCTCCGAAATTAGGACAGAGGAGTCGCCTGCCAAATAACGCTGTTGTGTAGCGGCAAGCGGGCGCTCGGCCAGAAGGCAGCGTGTGTGTGTGTGTGTGAGAGTGTGTGTGAGAGTGTGTGTGTGTGTGTGTGTGTGTCAGCTGCGAACGAATGTCCATTAGCTTTAACGCCGGCTCTGCACCATTTGCCTTTCCTACAGAGCTGGCAGACAGACGAGCCGTCACGTGGAGGGAGGGAGAGAGAGAGAGAGAAATCGAGAGAGAGCTATTATCTGTTTTATCCTTCTAGCTCTACTGACCTCTTTGTCTCTCTCTCTCTCTGTTTCTCTACATCTCTCACTCTCTCCATCCAGCCTCCATCAGCGGCGTATTGATTAGTTGTCAGTTGTTGGGTTTACGGGCCTGTCTGTGTTTTAGACCGGGGACGGACACGGAGGCTTCCCACTGTGTCCCCCACCCCCCCCGATAGTGAAAAAGCAGTGACTTTCCCATGACTTTCCATTGAGCTTCGTGTTGTTTTTTTACAGTCTGGTTTTCCATTCCAGTCGGGCTGAAAACCATCGAAATGTAATGAATGTGTCAAACGAGTCTGAAAATGGCATTCGGGCTATATTCCTGGAAAGCGAGCCCTGTTTGTAAAATTCCCTGCCTTTCCCTGTCTATGAGGGGTAGAATCCTATCAAAAACAAATATATATATATATACAAGTATAATCCACAATTTGTGTTGTGTGGTTCTCAACGTGGGGTCCGGGGACCACCAGGGGTCCTTGAGGGGATTCCATGGGGTCCCCAGCAAACTGATGAATTGTTAAACTTCACCATTATTTCATTTACAGTAAGCAGAGAATGTAGAATGACTATTTTGATCATAGTTTCTCATTATCTCTCTAGCTACAATACAGATAGTCATGGAATTCTGGACAAAATCTTATCTAACAATAAAAATATTCTCAGATATTCTCAGAAATCTCATCAAATGGGGGTCCGTGGCCCAAATGTGGACTAAATTAGGGGTCCTTGATATGGAAAAGGTTGAGAATCATTGGTGTAAAATCATCATTTGAATGAACGCAAAATTCTATTCACAAACGCATACATATTTGTCCAATAAATGCTTTCGCTTTTGGAAGAACACCTCATGATTTGTAGAAGAACACAACAACAATCTTTTTTGCAATACACATTCTCAAATCAAAAACTGACAAAGTGTTGAATCTGCATTCGTGAATCAAAAGGACAAGCCTGTTCACACTGTGGAGCCCAAAGCAAATAAGGAGCTTTTTTTGTGTGTGTGTGTGTGTGTGTGTGTGTGTGTGTGTGTGTGTGTGTTTTTGGCCGTATGAACATGCTGTAATTCTTTCCCTTTAAAGGCCCTCAGCACTGCAGACTGAAACTCACCCACCAACACTTTCCCCCCGATTTCCTCGTTTAGAGCAAAAAAAGAAAAATGTCATTCGAGAGCGATGCTAACCTCCGTCCAAAACCTCCATTAAGAGCAGAGGGCTTCCTCACACACATCCATCATCTCCTACAGTCTCTCTCTCTCTCCTCCCATCCATCCTTTCTTCTCATTCCCATTCTCTCTCTCTCTTTCTCAGCTTTAGTCTGGTCATTGGAATTCACTTTATGACTTTGGTGGGAGTCTGTGTGTGTGTGTGTGTGTGTGCGTCTTTAATGGCTTTGCACAGGCCTCCCTGGGAGAGTGGAATGATGTAATAGCTAGCTCAGAGATGCAATCACACACACACACACACACACACAGAGTACAGGTTATTGTGAACAGACGAGGTACTGAAGGGACAATAGACAGATACACAGAACAGGAGGTCTTGGGAGTCTTTACTACCATCTGTCTCTCTCTCTCTGTGAGTCACTCTATCGCTCCCCCCCCCCCCCTGTCAGTCTTCCTCTCTGTCGGTGTGTCAGAAGAGGTCTGATCTCGTGGTTGTCGGAGCCAGAGGGGTCCGGTCTGTCTGAGGCCAGATGCTGGATCATAGCAGACCGGCAGAGATGGATGAAAAAATCTGTTCAAGCACCCACTGATTTATGAAAGAAGCAGATATCGCCGGCTAGAAAATTCAACAGATTCAACAGACATATTTCATCAGAATTTGTGTCATGTTCTAGTGGGGAGTGAGTGTGTGTGTGTGCTTAGAGAGATATTTTGTAGTTGATGTTTCAGGACACAAAGCCCACCAACACACACACACACACACACACACACACACACACACACACACACACACACACAGAAGTCATGCGACAGCCTTGATTACATCACTTACATCTGGGTGTTAGGTAATTGTGGCATCCCAATTGGGTAATGGAGCCAACTCAGTGTGTGTGTGTGTGTGTGTGTGAGAGATCACAAGAGGTGATAATTGCCATGGTGAGCCAGTGTAGAGAATCCAACAGGTGACACTCAGCCTGATGACGACCTCCACAGTCAAGTTCAAGTCACATACGTTCACCAATTACAATTACCAAATGGATAAAGACTTGATTTATATGAAATAATGGATAAAATTGTGTTTTTTTTCCCACTCACAGAAAGATAGTATGGCGTCAGAAGACTTGGATTATGCTTCACGAGCTGTATGGAGTCACTTTATGGTTATTTTTGGTTATTTTTGGAACTTTTTGGAAAGATCGGTCCTCAAAGGCTTCAGTTGTTTTGGAGAAGGCTGCTACAGAAGCTATGGGCTAACAAACTTCACCAGAGTTTCAACTGGCATGGGGAGGGGGGGGGGGGGGGGGGGGGGGTGAGTAGAGAATGACTGAATTTTCATTTTTGGGTGAACTGTTCCTTTAAGTTTCCGTCACTGTGGGATCAGGTGGAATGGGACAAATCCAGAGGTGGTAGAAGTCCACAAATTCCCTACTCAAGTAAAAGTGCAAATACCCATTTAAAAATATACTCTAGTAGAAGTTGAAGTACCGTTTCAAATCCTTTACTCAAGTCAAAGTATTAAAGTACGTGGACTTACACTGACTTAAAGTATAAAAGTAAAAGTCGTTCTCTAAAAAAAGTCATTTCTAATGTTCTAAACTGGTTTTCTGTTGAGCGTTCCTCTGAATCCCAGATAATTCCAGATAATTCTCTCTCTTGTTGCTTCTCTCTCTCTCTCCCTTTCTCTAATTTTTGGTGTCGCTTTGCTGAACAAGCAGCTGATCACATCTGGCTCTCGATCGGCTGCTTCCGGGATGGAAGCTGTCTGATGCTGAAAATCATTTTTCTTTACAAAATCAGCTGATGATTTCCCGAGAGTAATGAGTCTGTTTTGAAAATGTAGCGAGTAGAAAGCACAGATTTTTATTGTGAAATGTAGTGAGTAAACGTAAAAAGTCTTCAGTGAAAGAAAAACTTGAGTAAAGTACAGATACTTGAAAATCTTACTTAAGTACAGTAATTAAGTATTTTTTTACTTTGTTACATCCCGCCTCTGGACAAATGATCTATGGGGTCAGCATGGACCAGGATCCCTGTGGAACATTCAGAATCCAGGGCCTTGAAGCATCCAGGAGGGGAATGAGATGCAATAAGACGCCCGCTCCGAACATTTTGTTATTTTATGCGTTGCTGACCTTGATCTCTCCCGTCCGTGAGTGACCCCTTTTTTTAGTGAAAGTGAATCATACAGTATATGCTAATGCTTGGGTAGAGTGGGCTCCCTTTAGGAAAACGAGTGGGCTCCAGTAATCCGTTGCTGGTGTGTGCACTGTGTAACGTGTGGGCGTCTTTTGCAGTGAAGGGCTTGGAATGTATTCGTTTTTTTTTTGTTTGTTTTTTTGCTAGCGTATGTACCGCGACCACGCATATGTAGGAGACTGGATTGTTGGCAGCTGGGGCCCCTGCGGCTCTCAAAAATACAAATATTGGAAAAAATATTCTGTAGCACAATATTCATCAAGAACTACATAAAATAAAAACGCCACGGTAATGTCAAGGATGTAGGATGTTGCCTTTTTCGTTGGTACTGCACACTGAGTAATGAGAAAGTGGGTGTGGGTGGTATTTGTATTTGATAATACAAATACAAATTAAATACTACGACTACTAATCATGCTAATAATAATAACTTGTACATAACAGTAAACATCTAGGTTACATCATGAGGTTACATCACATCCTGCGTGTTGGTACTTGTCCTCGCATAACAGCTGTAACCGTGTGTGTGTGTGTGTGTGTGTAGGAAGGGGAGATGTGTCATTGCAGGCCACATGTCACAGACAGACTGAAGAGGAGGAGGACAGAGGGATGAAGAGACGGAGAGAGGATGGGTGAGAGACTGAGTCACTGTGTGGGGAGGGAGGAGAGAGAGGGAGAGAGAGAGAGAGAAAGAGGGAGAGAGAGCCAAAACCAGTCCCAGAATAAGTTCTTTTTTTTAATGTTTTTTACATTTGTATATTATTGATGTTACAATTGTAGTAACAGTAGTAATAGTGTAATGTTTTTATTTTACTTGTTTCACACTGTTCACATTGTTATACACATGTAATATGCTTTGGCAATACAAATGTGTATATTTTGTCATGCCGATAAAGCACCATTGAATTGAATTGAGAGAGAGAGAGAGAGAGAGAGAGAGAGAGAGGTAAACGGCCATATAATGGACATCCATCCACACAGATGCTGATATCCTAATCTATACTCTACATAAAATTTGGCAAAATGATAGATAATAGGTCAGACTGGCCAGATGGTGGCGCTATAAAACATGTTCAGTGTTAAAAAGTAAAATCTCCCAAACTGTGAGCCTGATAGAAAACTAATTTCATAATGATATCTCTACTTAAATGTCTATGTTGGGGTTTCTTTCTGTGTTGGCATCCTACACACACACACACATACACACGTGTTTGGAGTATTAACATCCTCTTTTTGTTTTATACAGCTGGCCCGCTGCTCTAAACATACAGACGGTCTAAAAATAAACCTAGTGCAACCCCCCGCTCTTTTTTTGAGAATGGTTTGGCCCACCCAGGTGGAGGACCACACTCACCACACTCAGGGAGGAGGGGTTGGGGGGGGGGGGGGGGGTAGTTCCTAACTTGACTGCCTTCTATAGCTCTAATAGACAGAGTGAGTGGGAATGTACGCGCCAGAGCAGAGCAGAGCAGAGCCGGCCCCCGGGCTCTCGGTGGCCCTACACAAGACTGTGTCTGTGGCCCCCGAACCGCTCCCGACTGTAACCGCCACATTACTCCCACCATTAACAATAATGATGATTCCATTATGTGGACCTGCTCGGGGGTTGCGGCCCTTAAACGCCGGCATGCAGTGTCTAATGCCACGGGGCCGGCTCTGCACCATGAGAACACACACTCTGCTCTCTCTCTCTGCCCTCTGCTCATACATTGTCATCTAAAACAGTGGTTCTCAACGTGGGGTCCGGGGACCACCAGGGGTCCTTGAGGGGGTTCCAGGGGGTCCCCAGCAAACTGATGAATTGTTAAACTTCACCATTTCATTTACTAGCAGATTTCCCTCCAAAATCGATCTGTAGAGGCTGGTAGAGGCTGCCAATCTTCTCAACTTTTTTTGTTTACACTCATTCTACTAATGTCTCAAAATTAATATAATGATTCATGAATGGTAAAATGATCCACATAGCAGCATTAAATGAGTTGAGCATCAATCAAACAAACATACAGCCCTTTTCACCAATCAAATGTAAGACTTTTCAAAGCCTTTCCAAGGCCAGGTAGACCACAATTTTACAATCACACCACATGTGAAACTAAAAATAACTACTGACCTTATTAAAAGGATAACATGAAGACTGCATGACTGGGCTCAATTCTCACCAGAAGGAGAAAAAAAAACAAAAACACACAGCTAGTGAATTTACAGAGAGAGCGAAAGAGAGAGGGAGAGAGAGAGAGAGAAACGGAGAGTAAAGATAGTAAAGAGAGAGAGAGAGAACAGCAAATCCTTCCACACAAACACCTTATCAGTCCCTTGGCAGAGAGCGAGAAGGAAAAGAGCGAGAAGGAAATCCACAGAAGCCTCATTTCCCGTCCACATACACACACACACACACACACACACACACACACACACACAGAGTGAAGTGAATAGGGAGGTGTGAGCACTTCCTCTGTTGTGCAAAAACAATATGAGAGGAAAAACATCAGAGCGGTGACAGTGGGGGTGTGTGTGTGTGTGTGTGTGTGTGTGTGTGTGTGTCCAAGCATTCGTGGGCATGTGCATGGATGTTTATGTGCATGTGTTTGTGTCTAGGTGTACTGAACTGCACCCTTAACGCGTGTGCATTTGCATGGGAGGTGTAAAGTGCATGTGTGTGTATGTGCGTGCGTGAACGTGTGATTACGTGCGTTCGCGTGGTGTGTGTGTGTGTGTGTGTGTGTGTGTGAATGTCAGTTAAAGGTCAGTGTCCTCTGGGCTCAGCAGAAAGTAAGCACACACACACACACACACACAGTCTACGGTGGTTGTTAATAGGCCTCTACCAATATAAAAATTTCACAGTATCATTATCTTGACCAAAACTATCTTGATATATAATATTATCTTGATAATTATTAATAAGATGAAAACCTTAAAAGCTCCTACAAGTACTGTAATATACTTTAATTATTTAAAATATGAAATCATACCAATCACAAGACTTTTTTTTTTTGTTTCAATGTAAGAATGTAGAACATATGTCAAATATTTGACCTTTTTCTTACAAAAAAACAATTATAAAATGCTGGTGTACCTTATTAAAAACTGTACGGATAGTTTTAAACAATCCAAATAACGGCATCTAAAATAAATGAAGTCAAATGAGTCTCAAAAGTTAGAAAAAAGCTGCATCCAGCCAGCAACATGAATATAATATTTTCAACAACTCACGGCTAAAAGTTAGTGGCGGTGTCATAAACGTTATTGTTTTTTTACCACAATATATAGTAGGGCTGGGCGATAATTCAATATCATCTTTTATCGTCTTTCAGTGGAATCATATCGTGATGATATGAAGCAAGCAAATTTTACTTAAAAACTCTCATAAAATGAGGTATGGTAGGAATATTATTTGAATATTTCTGTTTTGTTTGACATCACA
>NW_027283470.1:0-10000 GCF_046629955.1 Centroberyx affinis | reverse complement strand
ATTTCTGACATTGTGTTGCCCACCTATGAGCATGCAGCTTCATCGAAGTATTAATATGCTGACTAGGGCTGAACGATTTTGAAAAAAAAAATCGAATTGCGATTATTTTGACTGATATTGCAATTGCGATATGTTTTGCGATATTAGAGGGGAATGATCATTTTGACATCATTATTCTCATTTTCATTGAAAAACGTATCAAAATGATTATGGTGTGATTTTTGCGGGGATCTGTACCAAACAAAGATGTTTTCTTAAGTCTGTAGAATATGATGTGTAGGCCAGGACATCTCTGCAGCACCACAATATTTCATTTAAAATGCTATTTTAAATGAAATATTAAATGAAAAAAATCATATTGCGATTTCGATACAATTTCGATTAATTGTTCAGCCCTACTGGAGTTGCCACTTTCAAACAAAGACATTCGTCAAGCAGAAACATGAAAAAGTTCAAACAGACAATGCAATAAAGGCTTTGGAAATGTGTGGCTTGAGGAGTGCCTTGGAACTCTTTTTTTCAGCATTTATTATCATTTCATTAAATTTGATGAAAATAACAGATTTATTGAACATTTGCCTTTCTAAAAAATCACTGTAAACCACACAGCCTCTTATGGCTTATTGCTTCATTTCCCACCCGTGTGGGTGTGTGCGTGGGTGTGTGTGTGTGTGTGTATGTGGGGGGGGGGGGGGAGGAGAGAGAGAGAGAGATAGTGGATTTTCATGCAGTTACCATGACGATAGCAGCGAAAGAGCAATGACGTGACGAACGAGTGAAAAAAAAAAGGGAAAGAAGAAAGAGTCAGACAGGAAGAGAAAAACAAGGACAAAAACAGACAGTGTGTGTGTGTGTGTGTGTGTGTGTGTGTGTGTGACTGAGTGCAAGTCTTTGAACTCTTATCTCCCATGCGTGTGCCAGATGGCGCTGTGCACTGTGTCATTACATAATCAAAACAGTGAAGCACATTTACACACACACACACACACTCTCTCTGACACAGACACACACACACACTGCACGCAGACCCAAACTAAATGCCATCAATGTCAAACATTTATGGACCAAATTCCACAGCCGGGGATGAAACACACACAAACAGCTATATTAGAGTTAACGTGTGTGTGTGTGTGTGTGTGTGTGTGTGTGTGAGTCATACCCTCTAAAATCCCTCCTTAGTGGTCAGCAAGACAAAGACATAATGAGGTTGAGGCATGCACACACACACACACAAAAAGCCACTTTCTGCTATTTCAGCATGAGCATGCCTTGAGACCATTGTTGTTTGAAGCGTGTGAAGTGTGTGTGTGTGTATGAAGTGTGTGTGTGTCTGTGTGTATTGCGAAACCTGTCTCGCTGAGGAGAAGCAACTTCCACTAAGTTTCATATCACTTGTGTTTCTGAGTTCCAGTTCTTCAACTTTATTTCAACAGGTGTGTGTGTGTGTGTGTGAGAGTGTGTGTGTGTGTGAGACAGCGAGAAGCAGAGCACAGACAACAGCCAATCACAGGATCGGGTCAGCTAAGCCTCACTGTCATGTTGTAAACACATCTGATTAGCACACTAGCCTTAGAGCCTCAGTAGTACCTTCTTTTCCTTATATCATTACTGAATGGATCTACAGCCACATCACAACAAGCCTTTTTTTCTGGTAACTGTCTTTTTCCAGCCTGGCTGTTACACACAGTATATTCAGACATTATTAACTAACAGCCGATTCTCCAGCAGACCTCCATAATGGAGCCAGATGTGGCTGATAGGAGATCTGCGACACAACGGCAAAGCCTTTATTCTCTTCTAATAATTTAGTTGGCTTGTGAAATGTTGTTTGTCCTGTGAGTGTGTCACACAGTATCTCAGACACCACTGATCACATTTTGATGAAACTGGGGGCGCTACAATTACAAGTCAAAGTCCCATGCATAAGGTTAGAGCTGTTCTTGATGATACTGTCAATTAGGGCTGAACAATTAATCAAAATTTTATCGAAATCGCAATATGGCCTACTGCAATTTTAAAATCGCAGGAGGCGCAATATTTGTTAAAGGTGAAATGTGTCAAAATAGCATTTTAAATGAAATACTGTGGTGCTGCAGAGATCCTGGCCTACACATCATATTCTACAGACTGAAGAAAACATCTTTGTTTGGTACAGATCCCCCGCAAAAATCACACCATAATCATTTTGATACGTTTTTCAATGAAAATGAGAATAATGATGTAAAAATGATCATTCCCTCTAATATCGCAAATCATATCGCAATTGCAATATCAGTCAAAATAATCGCAATTAGATGTTTTTTCAAAATCGTTCAGCCCTATTGTCAATCCATTTCTTACAGTAGCTGCACCAACAATATCAAGTATCTGAATGGGAGTTGGGGAGTAGTTTCACTACATGGAATTAAAATGGGAGTTTTACTGCATTTTGCAAGAAGCTTTCTGAATAAGCTGTTTTTTTTATCTGCTAACCTAATCTGTGAGTTTACAAAGCAGCAGAGTTCCAAAAGAAGACAAACGGTCCGTGCTACAGAAGCACTGGTCACAAAAACAACTCAATTATTGTGGCAAGGAGAACAGCCTGGAAAATCATGACATATGCCAAGCACAGCCAAACTGCACTGGCAAAGAGGAACAATGGTGGAGGAAGCTCACTGACAACTAGACAGACACTTAACAGGAGAGTTGCTATAGACTCAAAAATAATCCTCACAAAGCTGGTTCTTATGGCAGGGCTGCCATTCAGAAACCACTGATAGCCAAGGCCAACAAACAAACACGCATAACCTGGTGCAAGCAGCACAAAACCTGGAGCCCTGAGCAATGGAAAGTGAGGTGGCCTGATGAGTATGAGCCATTCACATTTGGAGAATGCCAGTGCCAGTTAGAATGAAATAGAAGACAAATGCCCCGACTGAAATAAAAGGTGAAGAGGATTTCTTACCGGAAAAAACAGCGAACCGAGAACATTTTTAAGAGCTCTAAAACTGAAATGAAGACTTAAAATGATACATGGAACTGTATTCGAGATCTGTTAAGGCCTTGAGTTTGTTCAGAACCTGTAGACACCATGTGAGTATGAGAAGTAAAGCTCTTACCAGGGCAGGCCACTGTATGTGTTTGGCCTTGGTTCCCTGCAGCAGACCTCCCGCGCCTCCACCTGCTCCTCCTCCTCCTCCTCCGCCGCCGCCTCCCTCCTTCCTCTTGGCCCAGACCAGCTGGTGCTCCAGGAGGAACAGCTGGAAGTCCTCGTAGACCTTCACCCACTCCCTCTTCTCCCACTCCTGGTCGTCGAACTCGACGTATACCTGCGCGGGACACAAAGAGACGAGGCACGGGTTACATGGAGTTTTCACTGGGACCGAAATGTTATCAGACTTTCATTCCTTCCCGATTTGTTAATGTTGTTGTTTTTTTTTCCAGCTCTAAAGAGTTCCCCAGAGAGTTTATCAAATTTTCTCCGTCCGGAATACACCTCTAAATATTCCATCATACTCCAGGAATGCCACGACTATTCCATGACTTATTCATTTTTTTATTCTTATCTAACTTGTAACAGGATTACTTTCAGTTTGAACACATCTGCTTTTCACATGTCTAAACAGCAAGTGACCAGATCAGATATGTGCGTTTTAGATAGTATTTTTATTTAATTTAGTAGTTTATTTGATAGGGATAGTGCAGTTAACATAATTACAAATCATAATTGAAATGAGTTTGTAGCTACTGCTAATTTCCAACCCTAGTCGGGCTTTTAAATAAGACTACAGCTATCTAAAATGTCTAAAAGTACAGAAACAGAAGATAGTTTTTATTACAGTATTTTCTAGTATGCATTTGTCTTCATCTGTCCAGCTATTCTCTTGTTTACTGCTGAATTGCACCTCCAGAGATGTGACTCGAATTGCACTTCTAAGCACCTATGAGTGTGGTTTCAATCTGATCTGAGAACGTCTGATTCCATGTTTTTTTTTGTTTTTTTTTGCTGTTTAGACAAAAAAAACAAAACATGAAAAAAAGATGGATTTGAGCTGCCTGTTTGATTTTTTTACATCAAAATCTTGCCTGGTGCAGCTTTATGTTAAGTTTCAAGTATTTTTTTTCCCATTTACATACAAATGCGTTGGAATTCTTGATCGTGAGCCTCGTGTCATTCAGGCAAAAAACACATAAAAAACACATAAAAAAACACATAAGAGACGAGGTAAAAAAAGGACAAAGACACATAAGAAACAAAATAAAAGCATGAGAAAACATAAAACATATGCAGCAGTGCATGCAGTGTCTGCAAAGTGCGATAGTTAAAGGTGTGATATTGCGGTATTCCTCCATAACTAAGACTGCAGAGGGCAATGCGGGGGGGTGGGGGGTGGGGGGTGGCGGGTGGGGCAAGATTTCTGTACTTTAGAAATTGTCAACAAAATATTGATCGCAATAAAATGATATACGACAGAAAGATGAGTCGACATCAATGCAGAGCAGTTTTCTATTCCCAGTGTAAACATTCTCTAGTGACTAACTGTGTAGCTAGTGACTGCTGTGTGTGTGTGTGTGTGTGTGTGTGTGTGTGTGTGTGTGCGCTCTCTCTCTCTCCCTCCATCTCCATCTCATCCCCCGTCTTGTTTTCTCCTTATTATTCTCCCTCTCCTCCCTCGTTCTACATAACTCATCCCCCCTCCCCCTCTCTTCCCTCCATAGGCGGAGAGAGAGAGAGAGAGACAGAGAGCGAGGGATCAACGAGTGCATCTCTCCTCATAGAGCCTACCCCCCCCCACCCCCCCACCCCACCGCCATCCCATAATGCACCGCTGCAGTCAGCTGAGTGATCACTCCCAGCCAGCAGCCATCAAGGGCAGCCCTCTCTCTCCCTCTCTTTCCTTTTATCGCTACCTCGATCTATCCCTCTCTTCTCGTTTATTGCCACCTTCTCTTTTTTCTACCTCGATCTCTCCTTCCTCGCCGTCTCCGCCTCTATCTCCAGCCGTCCTCTCTCTCTCTCTCTCTACCTTTATCTCTCCGATCGCTCCTTCTCCCCCTCATTATCTCTCCCTCTTTGTTCGCCTCGGCCTCGATCCGTCTTTCTCCCTCCCTTTCTTCATCTCCGTCTCGCCTTCTGTCCGTCTCTCGCTCTCCGTTTCAGTTCGATCATTAGCAGTCATCCCTCCGTCGCCTCATCTTATTCTATCGTTCCTTCTCTCCGTTTGTCACCAGCTATCAATCCATCCATCGAAAATTCAATCCACCAACTCACTATTCTCTCTCTCTCTCTCTTTCTCTTTCCCCATCACCATTTAGTTCAGTTTAATTAACATGAATTAATTATCTATTAGTAAAGCAAACATGACTTAACATAATATTATAACACACTTGCAGCTTTTAGTCTCTGTTATGGATTAATAATTGACAGCAGCTTCTCTGGGGTGTCTACATGTGTGTGTGTGTGTGTGTGTGTGTGTGTGTGTGTTTGTGTGTGTGTGGCAGCGGTGCCAGTCTAGAGGATTACTGGAACACAAGGCTAGTAGGGAAAGACCATGTCACAACCCGGCACGCACTGATACACACACACACACTGACACACACACACACACACTGAGCCTATACAGCTGCATACATACACACTAGTAAACAGCTGTTTGAGTTCAGTGTGTCTGAGATGACAATGGAGAAGGTTGAGTAATTCAGTCCATCTCTGTTTCATCTTTACTGTGGTTTCCTCACACTCACACACACACACACACACACACACACACACACACACACACACACACACACACACACACACACACACACACAGTCAGCTTTATTGCCTTGCCAAACTGTTTATCTCTTTGGGATCTGGGTGAATTCTTTCTCTCGCTCTCTCTCTCTCTGTGTCAACCAAAGAACAAGGGAAGACACCGGGGTGAGCGAGACATGACATTCCTGTTGGACCTGTTGTGTCGATCAGTGTGTGTGTGTGTGTGTGTGTGGGTGTGTGTGTGGGTGTAGTACTGTACTAGCAGTTAGGAAACAAGTCTTAATCCTTTAAGCTATCAACGTACAAAAAAAAAAAAAAAAAAAAAAAAGAGGAAAAAACTAAACAAAACCAGCAAGTGTGAGTCATTTGTCCTGGCTCTCAGCTTAATACAGAACACACGCATACACACACACACACACACACACAGTAGGTGTGTTATATAAGTGGGTGTGAGGCCCAAGGTCTTTGTCTCTGCTGCCTGCTCTAGTGTCTGTGCTGGTCAAGACACACACTCTGTCTCCTGTCTGTTGACTATAAAACACTGGGTGCTTCATTTATACATCTATATAGACAACTGACATATGCACACACACACACACACACACACACAGGATATAGGATGCAATGAGAATATCAACTAATTCATATCAGCAGGCATATTAATGACCCTGATGTGTATACTGTAGCAAGTCTTCACACACACACACACACACACACACACACACACGCACACACACACACACACACAGAGGGTACTAAGTATTCGGTAGAGAAAAACATACACACAATGACAGGGATGGGAAAACTCAGTGTCTCAGTGAGTTTGTTGCTATAGCAACCGGAGGCAGCAGCGAGCATGGGCTGTGGACACACACACACACACACACACACACACACACACACACACACACAGCTCCGTATCAGTGGGCTCCTATCAGCCACAGTGAGTAGAAATCAGAGGCAGAGAGAACAAAGGAGAGCCGACATCAACTACCCACCACATGTCTGATATACAGTACAGCGCCCAATATTATCAGTAATATCAATAGTGTCAATAAGCTATAAGAATCTATATGAAAGTGGACTTGAACATCCCGAACGCAGTAATGTGTATTCTCCAGACTTCGACAATGAAATAGACCAGTGGTTCTCAACGTGGGGTCCGGGGACCACCAGGGGTCCTTGAGGGGGTTCCAGGGGGTCCCCAGCAAATTGATGAATTGTTAAACTTCAGCATTAGTTCATTTACAAGAAGTGAACACAATTAGAGAATGTAGAAGAATGACTGTTTTGATCAAAGTTTCTCTGTTATCTCTCTACCTACAATACAGATAGTCATGGAATTCTGGACAAAATCATATCTGACAATAAAAATATTCTCAGATTTGGGTCAGAGAGACAAAATCTCATCAAATGGGGGTCTGTGGCTCTAATGTGGACTAAACTAGGGGTCCTTGCTATGAAAAAGGTTGAGAATCACTGCAATAGACTTAGTTTATCCTATACACATAATTCATCTCTCATATACCCTGTGCAGATGAGTCCTTCATGCTGCTTGGATTCCTCTCACACATCTCAATGTCACCAACAAGACGGACACACACTAGCCAGGTTGTCACCAAACTGGCAAGACACTTTTATGACAACTTGTCAAATGGTGCAAAAAATAAAAAGGCGAATCTGCCGTTTTCCACCAGCTGGAGGCATGTCCAAAAAAAAAACCAAAAACACATCCACCAGAAAAATGAAAAGTCGTTCAAGAAGGATGAATATTGGACAAGTTGTTCTCATGCTGGTCGTTTTTCATGCTTTCATCTGAAGACGAAAACAAAGAAATGCACTAACAATATTCTAATGTACTTAGGGCTGGGCGATATGGTTGAAATCAATATCATGATAATCATAAGCATTTTTCTCGATATCGATATATATCACGATATGGTTCATGTATGCAAAATCACGTTAGATAATCAAATGAATGTTCATCTCATTGAACCGAATGGTGATGTTAGGTGTGATGTCAAACAAAACAGAAATATCCAAATAATATTCCTACCATACCTCATTTTATGAGAGTTTTTAAGTCAAATTTGCTTGTCATCATCAATTTAGACAGCAGAAAATATCTTCATATCATCACGATATGATTCCACTGAAAGACGATAAACGATAATATTGAATTATCGCCCAGCCCTACTTCAGTATATCATAATTTGAATAAAAAATACTTGGATGTAAGAGGGTTTTCTAAGTCGTTACATTTCCGAGGCCTTCCCGGTTCTTATGAGCGCGAGGCAGAGAACGGCGGGTTCACACGAGGCCAGAGAGAGAGAGGGTAGAGAGAGAGAGAGAGAGAGGGAGAGAGAGGGAGAGAGAGAGGGAGGAGTGGAACATCTGTCAGGAGTTGGACTCCAACTCACAGCATCGGTGCGCGGTGAGTGTCCTCGCCTCACCGATACACAGTGTGCTACACTGTGTTCCACACTGTCTAGATCACTACGTGGTTGCATTCACAATGAGACTCCCTCTGTGTGTGTGTGTGTGTGTGTGTGTGTGTGTGTGTGTGTGTGTGTGTGTGTGTGTGTTCGCTTCTGCCGCTGTGCGCAAGATGAAGATGCGAGCGAATGTGTCTGCTGATGTGTGTGTGTGTGTATGCATGAGTGTTGACCTATTTGTGTTTACATGTACACACTCGGATTATTTGACTGCACAGTACACGCTATATATATATATATCTATATGTGTGTGTGTGTGTGTGTGTGTGTGTGTGTGTGTGTGTGTGTGCGGTGCGGCGGTGTAAAATCTGCCCATCACTAACGGCTGCCGAGCCGCGCTCTGACTGGCTGGGCTAGGGGGGCCGCCGGCAGCCAATCGGGCGGGGAGGCACGGAGCCGGGGCGGGCCAATCGGAGGAGAGCAGCGCAATCTGCCTTTCAAAATAGAAGAGCACGGCAGGAAAAGCCGGGGAGCAGAACACACACACGCACGCACACACACACACACACACACACACACACGAGTGCGGAATGAAACGGGAGTAGAGTAAAACAGAAACAGAATAGAGTGTTCTTTTTTTTGACTGTTTCCCCACTGTAGGGATTGGAAAAAGAGGAGTGGAAACAGGGAGCGAGTGAGAGAGAGAGAGAGAGAGAGAGAGAGAGAGAGAGAGAGAGAGAGAGAGGCAGGCATTGAGTAGGAGAGAGAGAGCGAGAGAGAGGCATTGACTAGGAGAGAGAGAGCGAGAGAGAGAGAGGCATTGACTAGGAGAGAGAGGCATTGACTAGGAGAGAGAGAGCGAGAGAGAGAGAAGCATTGACTAGGAGAGAGAGGCATTGACTAGGAGAGAGAGAGCGAGAGAGAGAGGCATTGACTAGGAGAGAGAGAGCGAGAGAGAGGCATTGACTAGGAGAGAGAGAGCGAGAGAGAGGCAAGAAAGAGATATATTCTCTTTCTCTCTGATATTCATCTTGATGCTTTGGCGATATTGTCTGTGAACTTTCATGCCAATAAAGCACACTGAATTGAACTGAAAGAATAAGAGAAAGAGAAAGCGAGAGAGAGAGAGAGAGAGAGAGAGAGAGAAGGAACTGATTTTTGACCAATGGAAACCAACATCAATATCAGGATGGAGAATTGGTGTGTGTGTGTGTGTGTGAGTGAGAGAGATGGAGAGAAAGAAAGAGCGCATACTACTACTACCTTTACCTCTTCTGATAGAAGCTGATGGTAATAACTGTTATTTGTAACTACAAATGATTGCACTCTCTCTCTAGTTCTATATGTGTGTGTGTGTGTGTGTGTGTGTCATCCTTGATACGAGTCTCTCTCTCTCTCTCTCTCTCTCTCTGGTCTTGCTGTTTTTCTCTTTTCTTTCTAAGCTCTTCTCGCCCTTTCAATGCATGACAAATCCTTCTCTCGCGACCCTCAAAAAACAACACTGACAGCATAGGAGTGAGTGTGTGTCTGTCTGTGTGTGTCTGTGTGTGTGTGTGTGTGTGTGTGTGTCTGTGTCCGTTTCCTCTACCTCCACCCTCCGCCGTAATGTGACTCACATGGCTGAGAGAAAGGGGAGAGAGTGATGAGCGGAGAGAGAAAAGGCAACTTGACAACAGGAAACCGAAAAGAAATGAGGGAAGAACAAACAGAAAAAAAAAAAGAAACAGAAACAGAAGAAAGAAAGAGAGAAAGAAAGAAAGACAAATTCCACACATGATCGGCATCATAATCATCTGACTTTACCCAAGCTATTGAACCAGAATGAAAA
>NW_027283469.1:0-15000 GCF_046629955.1 Centroberyx affinis | reverse complement strand
GAAAGAAGGACGATGTCTTCATACACCTGATCTGTCTGTCAGCTTGGCCTCTGCTGGATCAAAATCCACATGTAGGTTTTACTGAGTCAACCAGAACAGCGTTAATTTATAGTAAGTAAGTAAGTAAGTAAAGTTTATCTAAACAGCACCTTCCACAGAGCCACAAAGTGCTTCACAGGAGTAAAATAGTTAAAATAAGACCATCAAATAGTAAGAAACAATAAAACATAAAAACAAAAGGACATAAAGGTTATTCCTCTCCTTTAAAGACCCGATCCTCATGTGCCTGACACGGTTTGAGTTCAGATCCTTTAAAAAAAAACATTTCTTCTTCAGCCGGTCTGTCACAAACTCTCCAGACAGACCGGAGGGGGACTTCATCTGGTTTTACCTCCCGCTGCAGCACAAACACTGAAAACCTGCTTTCATCCGCTAAATATGAATTAAATAATAATATCAGGACCAAGTAGAGCAGCTGACTGGGGGGTTTTGCAGTGATGTGGACCAACTGGTTCATGTTGGTGTCGACGGATCTCGTTATCCTGAAACTCTCATGATCTAAACGTGGAATATTGTTCGTCAGTTTCCATAAAACTATGTGTTACAGTTTATTTTTTTACGATTGCTTAAGCACGATTTTGAAAACACTGCATTCAAAACTACAGAAACACTTATCAAAATCAAACTTTTGCACCAAATGGCACACACTTCATTCATGTTAGCAGATGTTTCTCCAACCAGCTGCTCTTCATCTCTGCTGGGCTTTATAATATATATAATAATATTTCTGTATGTAGAGAGTCGTCCCAGTCTACAGAGATATGTGCAGAAACACAAATATACTGCTGAAACAAAACGTTTTTATTTTTCCTCCCACAACAAATCAGTGGAACATATGCACGGCACATACAGCAGACGTCACAGCTGTGTGAACAAAAGAAATAAATATATATATATATGCTCTCTATCGAATACAGTAAACAGAAAAGAAAACTTTGAGGAAAAAATACACTCTGCTATGTTGGCTTCCACTGTTCCATACTCACCTGTGGTCTGTATAGAGCTCACATCCTGACTGATGAGACCACAATTACTGGGTTTTTTTTGGATTGCTAACATGCATCGGTCACAACTGAAGTCACATGGTCAAACCTGAAGTCACATGGTCAAACCTGAAGTCACGCGGTCAAACCTGAAGTCACGCGGTCAAACCTGAAGTCACACGGTCAAACCTGAAGTCACGCGGTCAAACCTGAAGTCACGCGGTCAAACCTGAAGTCACATGGTCAAACCTGAAGTCACGTGGTCAAACCTGAAGTCACGTGGTCAAACCTGAAGTCACGCGGTCAAACCTGAAGTCACGCGGTCAAACCTGAAGTCACATGGTCAAAACTCAGAAGTCTATGTGACCAAACTATGAATAATTTTAATTGCTTTCACACAAAATGCATCAATGACATTTTCCAAAATCCATGAACTCTCTCCTCCTTCAGGCTCCACCAGCTGCTGAACACTTTATATCTGCAGCACATTTTTCAAATGCTAACAAACCGTTTTCAAAACTGATAAAAACACATTCAGAACAGAATGATGCCAAGTTTCGTGCATTTCTGCAGTAACCATATTTCAATATGGTATATATAGATATATATATATAGAAATATCTTAGCATATATAGAAAATCTTAGCAGAATATTTACAATAAAATTAAATAATAATCATTCCAAACACAGCTGGAAGCTTTTAGTCTCGTTACCAAACAAACAAAACTATACATGTTGATGATGGGGTTTTTTTGTAATTACTGTATTACAGTATTGCAGCCCTGGAATTTCAGGATTTTTTTTTTTTTTTTTCTTTCAATTTTCAACTTTTTATTTTTCATAAGTAAATTACTATATGCAAAGATATAGAAAAAATAAAAGATATTGAAGCAAATTGCTGCATTTCTGATTCCTTCTTGTTCCATATACTTTAGTACAGTCAATAAAGTGAAAAGGTGTTATTCTTATTCTATAATGAAATACTGATTTATGTGAAAAATCATTCAAACTTCAAAGATAAAAGTTCATCCTGTATGTGCTGTCAGTGTGTTTCAGCTCAGTGTGTTGAGTGACAGTGTCTGAGCTGCTGCAGTGTTCTGCTGAACGAGCTCATTGAGACTTCATGAAGAGTTTTGGTGCTTTGAGTTTTGGAGGAGAGATGAACTGTTGGGCCAGGATGCATGCTGGGAATGCAGACTGGATGGAGAGTTTTGGAAAAAGTGGCTTCAGTGTTGACCGATGCTTGTTAGCAACTGAAAAGAAACTGTAAGCGATGAGGTGTTTGGCCAGTTGGTCCATGGCTGAGGCATTCTGAAGTGGCTTTATGTCAGATCCTGTCTGATGCAGAGAGCCGTGTGCTGTGAGGTGTAAACTGGGTGCAAAGCAGAAAATGTGTTTAGAGTTTTGTAGACTTGAGCTGAGGTTTTGTGTCAGTTTCAATAACTGCTTTATGTGTCATTTTAGTGTGTTAGCAACTGAAAAAACCTGTAAGAGTAATGCAACAGTTACTGATCATTTTGAGCAGTTGCATCAGTTGATAGTTAGATCATTGTAATGAAATGAATGGACAGTCATCTCAGATGTGTGAACTGCTTTTTGAAATGGTAATGCTTTGATGTTCAGTTGTGTCATTTTGAACAGGTGATTTTAGTTCAATGAACAAATGATCTTAGGTCTATGTGGACTGAAGAAGTGTTAGAGTTCTGAAAAATGAGCATTTTGATCATCGGTTGAGTTTTGTGTCTAGAGTTTTGAGAAATGACATCAAGGCTCTGAAACTAGTGCCAAAGAGATTGTAAAAAAACCTGAAACTGTTTGGTCAGTGTGATAAATTATTCGTCAGAGTTCACCGAGCAGCTTTAAAACTACAAGATCAGATCGGACTCGTTTACGTTTAGATCAGCAGCTTTCTGATTGGCTGTCGAGTCGCAGGTAAAGGAAAACTCTCCTCAAACTCTGTAACTCTTAAAATCAGCTGTTGGTGATGTTCCTTCTCTTCTCTGTCTCCATCCAGTAGTTCGTTGTTTTTCTTCTTGGTGGATAATTGGCCAATCACAGACGAGGTGACATCACCTCCAGATGTCTCCAGCAGCTCCAGTGGAGTCTGATATGAGAAAATGTTTCAGGATGTAAAACCTCAGCGGTAAACGTCAGGTTCTGGTGTCAGTCCCTCAGGATCAAAGAGCGAGGGCTTCTTTCTAGAGCCGCCATTTTGCACCAAGAGAGACGTTCAACAATCATACAGGGAGAGATCCATCAGAGAAGAGGAGTAAGACCAGCATGCACTGCAGCAGAGAGACGGGCTGGGGCTTGGGTTGGCTAGCTAGCGATGCAAACCTCTGACTGGAAGCGTCCAGTTCAGAGGCTCCTTCTCTGGGGGTTGTTGAAAGGCATTCTGGGAAACGTAGGAAACCACTGACTGCAGTAGAAGCGGACGAGGCGGGCTGAGGGGAAGCTGGGTCACCAGAACAGGAAATGACAACACTTCATCACTAAAGGATTCTGGGACGTGAGTCATATGAGTCGACTTCAGACTCGACAGGTCAGGTCAGAGATGTTCAGGAGACACAAACTTCTTCTCTTCTCTTCACATCTTCTCTTCTCCTCTCTTCTCTTCTCATCTTCTGTTCTCTTCTTTTCTCTTCTTCCCTTCTCTTTTCTTTTCTTCTCTCTTCTGTTCTCTTCTTCTCTTATCTTCTCTCTTCTCTTGTCTTCTCTTCTCTTCTCATCTCTTCTCATCTTCTCTTCTTCTCTTCTCATCTTCTCTTCTCTTCTCTTTTCTCCTCTCTTCTCTTCCTTTCTTCTCATCTTCTCTTCTCTCTTCTCTTCTCCTCTTCTCTTTTCTCCTCTCTTCTCTTCTTTTCTTCTCTTCTCCTCTCTTCTTCTCTTCTCTCTTCTCTTCTCTTCTCTTCTTCTCTTCTCATCTTCTGTTCTCTTCTTTTCTTCTCTTCTCATCTTCTCTTTTCTTCTCTTATTTTCTCTTCTGTTCTCTTCTCTTCTTCTCTCCTCTTCTCCTCTCTTCTCTTGTCTTCTTCTCTTCTCATCTCATCTGTTCTTCTCATCTTCTCTCCTCTCCTCTTCTCTCCTCTTCTCCTCTCTTATTGTGTTCTCATCTCTTCTTCTCTTCTCTTGACCTGGCTGGGCAGCAGTAGCAGTAGTAGTAGTAGTAGCAGTAGCAGTAGTAGTAGCAGTAGTAGCAGTAGCAGTAGTAGTAGTGACTGAAGCTGATCTGGGTCACCACAGTGTCAGTTTGTATTGCAGCACTGCTAACAGGCACAGACCACAATCTGATCCTGAATCAGGAGCGAGAACTCACACAAACCTGATGGGTCGATGAAGTCAGAGTCCCAGTCACTGTCAGTGGAGCAGAGCTGGTGTTACATCACAGTGACATCACAGTGACATCACAGTGACATCACAGATTCAAGGGTCAGCTGTCCAGCTTCCAGCTTTAGGGAAGACACTGACTGAGCTGAGCCGAGACACAGGAGGACAGACAGAGAGAGAGAGAGACAGGGAGAGAGAGAGAGACAGACAGACAGACAGACAGACAGAGAGAGAGACAGACAGAGAGACAGACAGACAGACAGACAGAGAGAGAGACAGACAGACAGACAGACAGGCAGACAGACAGGTAGTAAAGCTCTCCTCTGTCTGGACCAGATGTTGAGGGGCTGCAGTCTGCTCTGTTTTGAAATACCTGCACAATTGTGGGTTTGCAGACATTATGATTGTTATTGGCACTAAATAATAAAAGCCTTTATTTTTGCGGCGGCATTTTTCCCTCCAGTCCAAATAAACGTTTACATCCAGAATCTTCTGTTTCCTCCACAAAACCCTGAGAGCAGAGCAGACAGGAGGCTGCAGGTGAACTGTAATTACACTGAGAGTAGATATTATGAAGGAGAGAGGAGAGGAGGAGGAGAGGAGAGAGGAGGAGAGGAGGAGAGAGGAGAGGAGATGAAAGGAGGAGAGAAGGAGAGGAGAGGAGGAGAGAAGAGGAGAGGAGAGGGAGAGAGGAGAGGAGAGGACGACAAGGAACAAGGAGAGGAGAGAAGGAAAGGAAGAAAGGAGTAAAGAGGAGTTTCTGGCATCTGTTTCTCTGACGGAGCAGCAGACACGTTGCACAGTCTGAAGCCGGCCAAGCAAGCCTCTAATTCACCCCTCCTCTCTCTCTCTCTCTCTCTCTCTCTCTCTCTCTCTCTCTCTCTCTCTCTCTCTCTCTCTCTCCCTCTCCCACACACACACACACACACACACACACGCACACACACTGCAGATACCTTCACATTATCCATGTGTCTGCCTGTTCCCTTTTTTTCCTCTTTTTTTTTTTTTTTACAGGGAAGAGGATGGAATGCAATCTGTCTTTCAGGGAGAAAGAAAGGAAGAAAAGAAGAAAGGAGGAGGAGGAGGAGGAGGAAACGCCACCTCATCGTTCCCCGGTCCGACCTCCAACACACACACACACACACACACACACACACACACACACACACACACACACACACTACAGGAAAAGCAGATTCCTACAGTCAGCGGTGGGAAAAGTCCTCCAATCCCTGAACTTCAGTAAAAGCAGCAATACAGTAAAGGAGAAATATACTGCTGCAGTTTAAACTCTAACAACTCAACAGATTTGATGAGCTCATCGTATGTTTTCATGTCAAATCTCATTCTGCAAAGGAACTAGTGAGAGAGAGAGAGAGAGAGAGAGAGAGAGAGAGAGAGAGAGAGAGAGAGAGAGAGAGAGAACTATTGGCTCAGCCGGCAGATAGATGCAGCGGAGGAGAAGTAGAAAGTCTCAGAGTGACTTTACTCAGTAAAGAGCCAGAAGCTCAGAGCTGAATATACAGTACAGGGATGTTATCACACTTTATGGTACTTTTTTTAATCTCCTAAAGTTTCTATAGTGACTTATAGTATCTGTGGTCCTTACTAGAGCTGCAACGATTAATCGATTAGTTGTCGACTATTAAATTAATCGCCAACTATTTTGATAATCGATTAATCGGTTTGAGTAATTTTTTAAGAAAAATAAGTCAAAATTCTCTGATCCCAGCTTCTTAAATGTGAATATTTTCTGGTTTCTTTCCTCCTCTATGACAGTAAACTGAATATCTTTGGGTTGTGGACAAAACAAGACATTTGAGGACGTCATCTTGGGCTTTGGGAAACACTGATCCACATTTTTCACCATTTTCTGACATTTTATAGACCAAACAACTAATCGACAATGAAAATAATCGTTAGTTGCAGCCCTAGTCCTCACAGAACTGTTTATCTACTCTGCAGTGTTTAAGGCAGTGATTCCCAACCTTTTTCCATATCAAGGACCCCTAATCTAGTCCACATTACAGCCACGGACCCTCATTTAATGAAATTTTGTCTCTTGGATCCAAATCTGAGAATATTTTTATTGTCAGATATGATTTTGTCCAGAATTCCATGACTGTCTGTATTGTATAGAGAGATAACAGAGAAACTATGATCAAAACAGTCTTTCTTCTACATTCTCTAATTGTGTTAACTTGCAAATGGAATAAAGGTGAAGTTTAACAATTCACCAATTTGCTGGGGACCCCCTGGAACCCCCTCAAGGACCCCTGGTGGTCCCCGGACCCCATGTTGAGAAACACTGATTTAGGGTTTTTTAGTCTAAATATATGAAATAGTGTGTTTTCAAAGGCCATATAGAAAATAACGGTATTTCTATCTCCTGTAGCATCACTATAATATTCCTGTGGTAATCTATACAGAGACTTTATTGTGTTTTATGGTATTTTCACCTATGGTATGACAATAATATTCCTAATAGGGGATATTATTACAGTGTGTTTGTGTTCCTCAGTAGTGACTTTATTGTTCTGTGTTGTTATTTGTTTTTATCTCCTGTGACATCACTGTAATATTCCTGTAAGGACTTGTGGTTTTGCAGTATCCTTCCACACTGCAGCATCACCGTCATCTGAAAGGGTTTGGATCACACCTCTTCATTTATTCCTTGATTGCTGAACTAAAGAAAGAAAGAAAGAAAGAAAGAAAGAAAGAAAGAATGAGAAGATGCAGCCCAGTAAAATACACAGAACAGAAGAAAGGCCGATGCAAATCTCACCATGAGAACGACAAACGAGCCTCACCTCCCTCACTGAAAAGATGCGATGTGCAGCCTGAAGACCCACTCGCTCATCAGCGGTGGAAACAGCCGACACAGCAGACGGCCGCGTGGAAAATTAACCCTTCGGCCGCCAGCTGTGACCACGAGCAACACGGAGCAAAGAGCAGAGGTGAAGTCCGGTGAGCAAAGACTCAGAGGAAACAAAGAGAGATGATTCAAGATGCTAATGAGCAGTTTCCACCGTTCTGACAACAATCCTCACTCTGCCGACTCACAGAGTCACAGTTTACTGCAGAGGTCACACGCAGGTCTTTAATGTGGATCGGGCGGCTGATGTTACCATTACAGAGTCATCCGGAGCCTGTGGTCCTGGTCCTGGTCCTGGTCTGCCTCCAGTAGAGCGCTCAGTAAAACTCGTCCCGTCTGGACTGACCTCAGATCGTCGTTTCAAAGTTTCAAAGTCCTTCAAAGCTTTTTCAGACTTTGTCATTTTTCTGTGACAAACAACGATCAAGACGCCGACATGAGACACAAAGTCTCCGCTCCGGTCCGGATGCGACTCTTGCAGCCGGGCTGGATGGAAGACTCAGGGTGTGAAACTCTACCTGAAGAACCAAGATGATCATACTAACATTTATCATTTCAGATTCCCCACGAAAACATTAGAAACTAATGGATCTGACCAGTCCAGAGGGATATCAGTTCACATTTTAATATATTTGTCGAGCCCAGCTAGCTAGTGGCTAACTAGCTAGTAAGCTAGCTAGCTAACTTCCTGCTGAATCCAAGCAGTCGTCGTGTTTGTTGCTCCTGAGCTTGCTGCTGATTCATAACTGTTCAGTCTGTCTGAAGTCCTCTCCTACATGTTTGTGTGTATCGGCCTTTATCTTCCAGGTAGTTTCCCCACCCTGAGTGTTCAAAATGGCCGCCACATGAACGAGATCAGGGGCACGTTCAATCTGAAAGCGGTGTGCACCGTTTTGCTACGGTTTCCGGGTTGAACGTCACGTTTCCTCGAAACGGTGTGAAACACAACGGGCTTTGAGGTACGTTGTCTCTCGTCTGGTGGGTGTGTCAGAGCTGTTAGCCAATCAGCAGCCACCTGTATATAAACCCCGCTGTATTAAAAAGGCAGTGCGCACAATGGATCCAACAAAAGACCTTTACAAATGTGTCCGCTGCAGCTTGCTGTCTGCAACAACCGAACTAATTAGAAGACATGTTTGTCGCAAGTATTTTATAGTTTTAAACCGATTTCATCAGGCTCCGAAAATTCTTCGAAAAGAACACAAAGAATGTCCTTCTCAGCTGCCGTAGTTGCATCTCTTGCGTAACACAGCAGGCTGTTCCACGCTCCACCGTTTCCCTTTAAATAAACGCTTTGCTACGTTTTGTCGGGGCTGAACACGCTCCAGTTGTTATTGTTTGAGCAGGAAGTGACAACAGAGACTGAACACAGAGGAAACAACCTTATGTTAACAGAGACCGAACACTGATCCAGCTCCACAGCCAGGCTTCAGGCCATGTGGATAAGCGGCAGCAGAGTAAACCGGTGGAAGTTCTGCAGCATAATAACAACGCTCTGCGCTTCCCTTCTGTCACTTTGAGCCAAACATGTTTTTCATGGAGCTGACGATCGGCTCAGTTGCCAGCCAGGAACACAATGCAGCCGGGCCCAAATAAACTAAATTAAAGACTAGACCTATACATACTCTCCTAAGCTCTATAAACTTCCATAAAGACTTTGAAACTGTGTCCCAGAATGCCTTGCATGTAGGATTCGCCGTCTGTTGATTGGTTGGTTCAGAGTTTAAAGGAATTTATCTTTAGCGTGTCGGAAGGTCGGATCGGCTTTTTAAGACACGAAACAAGAAACCGGGCGGACACACACACACACACACACACACACACACACACAGGGCTGTGGTTATGGCACAGACATGTACAGTATTAACATCACACCGCTCTGGACAGTCCACACACGAGCAGAAGCTAATTAAAGCACATTGCAGAGTCACACAGCAGGAAAACTCAGATGAGAAAGTTCAGTTCAGTTCAGCTCAGTTCAGTTCAGTTCAGTTCAGTTCAGTTCAGTTCAGTTCAGTTCAGCTCAGTTCAGTTCAGTTCTCTCAGACTCTGTCATTTCCAAAGTTTGAGCTGCTGGAGGACGGCCTGGAAATGTTTGGGATTCCTTCACTGGACAAATAGAAGAAGGGATTAAAACGATATTTATTGCCCAGGGGGAGGGGGGGGGGCAGAGAGAGAGAGAGACAATCAGCTAGAGGAAAGACAGAGAAAATAAAAAGGTGAATGAATGAAAGAAAGAAAGAAAGAAAGAAAGAAAGAAAGAAAGAAAGAAAGAACGATCCTTACTGAGTATTACGCAGCTTTTCAGGGATTTCTTTCTTATCCAGGAGCAGCTTTTGGGGAAGCCAGGTTAAAGCTCTGGGCCAATCATAAGCAGCCAGCAGGTTAAACTCTTTGTTTATTTTGGGAGTCGACTCTTTTGAACTTCAGGTCAGAGGAAACAACCGATGAAGAGTTCATTTCCCAAACACTATATTCTTTTTTTGAGCCTGCTCTCCTGAAATTCTGTGAAATGAGCACGATGCGTTGAAATGTAAATAACAAACACCAGACTTGGAGGATTTGGAGGAAACTTTCTTGAGTTAGTGAGCAGCGAGACTTTGGTTTTGTCTAAATTTAATACCAACTTAACTTGTATAAACAGGACTTTTACAAATGCAAAAAAATCAAGAGCCTGCAAGACAGAAGACAAACAGTAAATAATGGTATCATCGGCATATAAACGGTGCAAAGCATTTGGTATATTGTGACACAGGTGGTGAACAGAACTGGGCCCGGTACAGAGCCTTGGGGAACTCCTTTGGAAACCTTCAAAACAGGAGAGGTGGACCGAGTTCCTCCGGGAAGGCCTGATCAGTGACTTGATCGATCCAACGTTCAAAAAGAACAAGTCGCTCGCAGGCTGCACACTGGCACAGAGAGAGAGAGAGAGAGGAGGAGAAGAGGAGAAGAGGAAATCTTGGCTCAATCTCTGAGAAGAGGGGAAAGTTAAATTCTTTTTAATGGAAAATCTATCAGAGGGAATGTGAGGAGGGGAGTCTTCTCCCTGCAGGACGAGTCCGAGCAGACTGTCTCTCCACAGCACATTTTATACATTTTATACATAATTATCCTTACAACCCGAACACTCACATGGCTCATCTGACAGAATGTATCAGAATGTTTTAAGGTGCTAATCTGTCAGTCTGTAGTATTAGTTCAGACTACACACTTCACAGTGCAGGGACTTGGGAAGGCAGCAGATCAAAGCCAGTTTTAACTGCTTGAGACTGGACTTGACTTGGGTTCTGGTGACTTGGGACTTGACTCTGACTTGTACTCTGATGACTTGAAAAGGTTTCTAAAGTCTTGACTTGAGATCTTGTGTTTGTGTAAATGACTTAGATTGAAAGTGATGAGATTTGTTCCAGCAGACGACTGAATTTAAATTCTGTTTTCTGAATTTGTATGGAATGATTGAATTTATTGAAGTTGAAACTGATTCTAGAAATCAAACTCATGATGCTCTTACCAAGTTTTTATCCTATTAAAACCATATTGCATTGACCTGATACAGACAGACAGGGAGACAGAGAGAGAGAGAGACTGTTAACAGGGTGTGAAATGTGTTTCACAGTTGAACTCCAATGTGTTTGACGCTGAGATGTCAACACACACACACACACACACACACACATACACACACACACACACACACACACACACACACAGTGAGGTAACTACCTAGCCTACATCCAGACCCATATATCAATCCGCCAAGACGCCATGATTGTAGTTTTCTGTCGGTTTCTCCTGATCAGCTTTTTTCACTCTAACACAGCGGTTCTCAACGTGGGGTCCGGGGACCACCAGGGGTCCTTGAGGGGGTTCAAACTGATGATGAAACATGTGAGTTCAGTCTGAAACATCCAGCCGGTCGTTTCATCCTTTCAGAGCCGTGATCACTAACCAACTCGAGATGAAGATCCTTCATGTTGCTGTTTCATTTGAAGAGTTTACCATCTGACAGCTGAGATAACAGTATTTTCTGTAGTTATTTCTGTAGTGTTTTCTGTAGTGTTTTCTGTAGTGTTTTCTGTAGTGTTTTCTGTAGTTATTTCTGTAGTGTTTTCTGTAGTATTTTCTGTAGTTATTTCTGTAGTGTTTTCTGTAGTGTTTTCTGTAGTGTTTTCTGTAGTTATTTCTGTAGTGTTTTCTGTAGTATTTTCTATAGTGTTTTCTGTAGTGTTTTCTGTAGTGTTTTCTGTAGTGTTTTCTGTAGTTATTTCTGTATTATTTTCTGTAGTGTTTTCTGTAGTGTTTTCTGTAGTTATTTCTGTATTATTTTCTGTAGTGTTTTCTGTAGTGTTTTCTATAGTGTTTTCTGTAGTGTTTTCTGTAGTGTTTTCTGTAGTGTTTTCTGTATTATTTTCTGTAGTGTTTTCTGTAGTGTTTTCTGTAGTGTTTTCTGTAGTATTCTCTGTAGTATTCTCTGTAGTATTTTCTGTAGTGTTTTCTGTAGTATTCAGTGAAACGTTAACTGCAGTCACATGACAAACCCTGTCTGTCTCAAACCAGGTATTTCAATCAAGGAACCTGATTAGGAAGCTTCCTAGTTAGGGAGCAAGGGAGCAAGGAAGCGTCCTTCCCAATCGATCCGATGATTGGAAACAGTCTGAGATGTGACCTCTGACCCCCCCCCCCCCCTCTCACAGCACATCCCAAAGCCCAGAACACGCTCACACAAGAACACGCTGCACTCCGTCTGTGGATTACAGTCATCGAGTCGGGAGATGCTTAGAATATTTTCTCATACACACACACACACACACACACATACACACACACACACACACACACACACACACACACACACACACTCCCCTGAAATGTTCAAATGACAAGCTCTCTGCTGAGTGGTAAAGTGTTGCAGCCTGACATTACTACAGCCAGCAGAACTGTTATTACTACTGCTGTTACTGTTGCTAGTGACACTGCTGTCACTGCTGACTGACAGGCAGGTGGCCTAAGCCCCGCCCCCTGCCCCAGCATAGCATAGCATAGCATAGTTTAGCGTAGCATAGCATATCCCTTTTCTCCATCTGCCTCTATATTGAGCCTCGAAGTGTTCCGCATCCATTGAGTTAAATGGTACAGAAGCCGAGAACGGCCGTACTTGCAATTATTTTTTTTAATGCCGCTATCTCGAGATCACAAGTTAATTATCTTGTGATCTTGAAACAAAATGTTGTTTCCTCTTATTACTTATAATGTTTATCAGAGATCAGGAGCCATGCCAGCAGGCAGAGATGGCTTCTGGACAATTGACAACAAGTAACTACAGCAAACAAAACTACACATTTATGCCTTGACTTCCTGTTCAGTTCTGAATCCTCCTGTCAGTCATGACACTGATCTGAAGGCTGAAATCAGCTGTGATCAAATGAACCAGACTCTCATTTTGGAGTTCTCCATAATTATCCCGTTATCTCGAGGAAACAAAAGTCGTTTTCTCGTGATAAATTATCTCATTATCTCGAGACGTTGGCCTTTTGTTTTCTCGAGATAATTAACTCGTGATCTCGAGAAAACGGCATTAAAAAAAATAATTGCAAGCACGGCCGTTCTCGGCTTCTGTAAAATGGAGATGGGTCGTTTTTGTTTTAGAAATTACAGACTCAAAAAGTTTGCTGGTGATTTAGACAAAATCACAAAAATGGCAGAAAGAGAGTCGGGTGACATCGCTCCTGCTGTCTGAACACACAGCACAGGTCACTCTGTGATGAACGTACAGACAGCAGCTGAGCGGGTTTCATGTTTAAAGCTCTTCGTGTTACGTGAGAAATACACACTCATCCATCACGACACTCGTCTGTTTCTGAATTCCAGAAAATGCCGTAACCTGTTAAACTGAATGAGAGGTTTCAGTGGGAGCAGAGAGCGGAGCGGTAATGACAGTGATAGAAGAAGAAGAAGAAGAGCTGGTCGTAACAGTAATGATCAGGACTAAGAGAGTTAAAAGAAGACGCAAACATCTGGAGGCTGCAGGACCACAGACCTCACACCACACCGACAACCTGATCCTCCTGATCCGGCTCCATACAGGATCTGAGCTTCAGGATCAATACAGTCAGGATCCGATGTGATCAATAAAAGTTCAATCTGTCTGTGCAGAATTCTGTTTATTTCTGAGACTCAGATCTTTCCAGCGATGCCATTGGCTGCTAGAATGTAAACAACAATTTAAAAATGTCGTTACAAAGTGACAATAATATAATTTGGATGGAGAGCTTGTGAAACTGTGATGGTCAAGAGTCTCATTAGTGATTACTACAGCAGAATAACATGGAGCTGATATCACCATTCATGTTCCTGACAGCAGAATAACATGGAGCTGATATCACCATTCATGTTCCTGACAGCAGAATAACATGGAGCTGATATCACCATTCATGTTCCTGACAGCAGAATAACATGGAGCTGATATCACCATTCATGTTCCTGACAGCAGAATAACATGGAGCTGATATCACCATTCATGTTCCTGACAGCAGAATAACATGGAGCTGATATCACCATTCATGTTCCTGACCCACCAGACAGACTGACACATTCTGTATTGAGATGTATTGAAGTTACTGCTGTTACTGTATTCTTCCTGATACTGTTACTGTGATTTCTAAAGTGAGTTTTACTGTTTGTAATGATTTTTGTGCCATCTTGAACACACACACACACACACACACACACACATAACTGATAGGCGGCTGTCAGTCCAGGTGTTTGTACTGTGTGGTTTCCTCCCCTGTCTTTCAGCAGAGGCAGGGGGTTTGGGGTTGGGGGGGGGGGGGGGGGGGGTTGTGTGCGACCCAGCTGTTCCCCCCTGGGAGCGAGGCCCTTCCTCACTTTGGTTCCTGGCCGTCATGTCGTTAAAAAGCAGATCGTCTGGAGGAGGAATGTGGGAGGGATGGAGGGACGGAGGGTGGGAGGGAGGGAGGGAGGGAGGGAGGGATGGATGGATGGAGGGAGGGAGGGAGGGAGGGAGGGAGGGATGGGATGGATGGAGGGAGGGAGAGAGGGAGGGAGGGATGGATGGAGGGAGGGAGGGAGGGATGGATGGATGGAGGGATGGATGGAAGGATGGAGGGAGGGATGGATGGATAGATGGATGGATGGATGATAGATGGATAGATGGAGGGATAGATGGATGGATGGATGGAGGGATGATAGATGGATAGATGGATGGATGATAGATGGATAGATGGATGGATGGAGGGATAGATGGATGGATGATAGATGGATGGATGGATGATAGATGGATGGAGGGATGATAGATGGATAGATGGATGGATGATAGATGGATAGATGGATGGAGGGATGGAGGGATGGATGATAGATGGATGGATGGATGGATGATAGATGGATGGAGGGATGGAGGGATGGATGATAGATGGATGGATGGAGGGATGATAGATGGATGGATGGATGGAGGAGTGCCTCACTTCTTGTAATCACAGTCAGCAGATCAGTCTGGACAGATCTGACTGTACTTCATAACTCCAAGAACGGGCAAAACAACACAATTAAAGCTCCCAGATTAGCTCCTGATTGGCTCTGCGCCCTGATTGGCTCTGCGCCCTGATTGGCTCTGTGCCCTGATTGGCTCGTCTTGAGAGGAAGTAGTTCTGCTGTGCCGCGGCTTTGTGTCCCTCCTCCACACGCTTTCATTCCCTCACAGGAATATTTTGGTTCCTGCTGTTTGGTCCAAGCAGG
>NW_027283468.1:0-37451 GCF_046629955.1 Centroberyx affinis | reverse complement strand
GTTTTGGGCTCTAACAGAAACACAGACTGTTCTCAGCAGGAGTAAAAAGTAAAATATTTCCCTCTGAAATGTAGTGGAGTATAAGTACACAGTAGCATGAAATGGAAATACTCAAGTAAAGCACAAGTACCTCAAAATTGTACTTAAGTACAGTACTTGAGTAAATGTTACTTTCCACCTCTGGGAACAGGGAAGTTGACCAATGTTGCTGTAACGCTCTGAGGTTCATTTCCGCTTGGGTTGCTCAACACTGTCAACAGGTTTCAGTTGCTCCAGAGACTTTCCAGTTGACCTCCAACACATAGCTGACTGACTTCAGCCTCAGTGTTCTGGACCTTGCAGCGGACACATCTGTGGTCACAGCGATAGATGTTCTCCAGGCCGAATCCGTCTTTCCCAGCAATATCTTTAATGGCCTGTTTAAGCTCATCAGGTGTAAATTGTCTGATAATTACCCCCCCTCTGTTTATGGATTCATAAGGCCTGCTGAACACAAGCCTGTACCCTCCCCAGCCCTTGATGAGGTGAAGCAGCTGAAGAATGTTGTAGGGACTGTTCTCATTAGCACAGCGGCTAACACATGGAGAGAAATAAGTGTAAAAAATCGTTTCATATTTAAGATTCTGGTCAAGATTCTTATTTAAAAATGATGGTTTGGGCTGATTATTCAATTTCCTTCCTTCAATCTCTGTCAACACCTGATATTCTGCGTGCTCCCTGTAGTCATGGTTACCAGCAGGTTTAGGTTCGCTAGGTTTCGCCACCACAAAGTAATCATCCACATAAACCTCATGGGCACCCAAAGCCGTCTTGACTCTTCCTGGACGGGTGCTGTCTGCGAGGGTTGTCCAGTCGGGCGCTCCATTTCTGAACGGGACGATCACGGCTGCACTGTGCTGGTTCAAGTTATATTGAGGATCATATCTGGAAGAGAGAGAGAGGGAGAGAGAGAGGGAGAGAGAGGGAGAGAGAGGGAGAGAGAGGGAGAGAGAGAGAGAGAGAGAGAGAGAGAGAGAGAGAGAGAGAGAGAAACTAGTCACATATTTCAGACATGAAAATCTGGAGAGAAAAAAAATCATCGTTTCATTTTGACTGACAGATCATTTTTCACAGCCTTTGCTTGAATTTGGTCTTAAGAACAAATTGTGTGTGAGAATGTGTCCAGAACAAAATACTCAGGATGTGTATTATATTAAGTATATATGTTTTGTATTAAAATAATTATAAAGTCTCTCAGTGTCCCGCCAACTCTGCTCAAATCAAACTGACCACCAACTACCATCCAGGGTCAGACTGGCTGGATGTTTTCTATCGAGGTTAAAAACTCTGTTTCACACAACTTTTTTATTTGTATTTGATTTTATTTCTTTCTGATCAGCACTTTGACAAGTGCTTTACAAATAAAGTTTGTTATTGTAAAGTTTATTATATAAGAGCGTTTGGTGACTGAGGCCCAATGAGAGCAGAACTAGGTCAGTCACTGAACCTCTTTCTGTCACTCCAGTGGTTCTCAACCTGGAGGGCGGGACCCCCAGGGGGGTCATGACCTGATTTATGGAATATGAAGAAACAAAAAAACATATTTTCTAATGTATGAATATATCTTCATGTATCTGATCTTTGTGATTAAAGCCCAGTGAAGAGGGAAGGAACCAGCTAAAAAGGTGGAGACGCTGGAAACGTTTCGTTTTCAAACACCAGCTCTCTCCAGCTCTCTCCAGCTCTCTCCTGCTCTCTCCAGCTCTCTCCAGCTCTCTCCTGCTCTCTCCAGCTCTCTCCTGCTCTCTCCGGCTCTCTCCTGCTCTCTCCGGCTCTCTCCTGCTCTCTCCTGCTCTCTCCAGCTCTCTCCTGCTCTCTCCTGCTCTCTCCTGCTCTCTCCTGCTCTCTCCGGCTCTCTCCTGCTCTCTCCTGCTCTCTCCGGCTCTCTCCAGCTCTCTCCAGCTCTCTCCTGCTCTCTCCTGCTCTCTCCAGCTCTCTCCTGCTCTCTCCGGCTCTCTCCAGCTCTCTCCTGCTCTCTCCTGCTCTCTCCAGCTCTCTCCTGCTCTCTCCAGCTCTCTCCGGCTCTCTCCAGCTTCAGCTCTCTCCTGCTCTCTCCAGCTCTCTCCAGCTCTCTCCAGCTCTCTCCAGCTGTCTCCTGCTCTCTCCAGCTCTCTCCAGCTCTCTCCAGCTCTCTCCTGCTCTCTCCAGCTCTCTCCAGCTCTCTCCTGCTCTCTCCAGCTCTCTCCTGCTCTCTCCAGCTCTCTCTCCGGCTCTCTCCTGCTCTCTCCGGCTCTCTCCGGCTCTCTCCGGCTCTCTCCTGCTCTCTCCAGCTCTCTCCTGCTCTCTCCAGCTCTCTCCAGCTCTCTCCAGCTCTCTCCTGCTCTCTCCAGCTCTCTCCTGCTCTCTCCAGCTCTCTGCTGCTCTCTCCAGCTCTCTCCAGCTCTCTCCAGCTCTCTGCTGCTCTCTCCTGCTCTCTCCAGCTCTCTCCTGCTCTCTCCAGCTCTCTGCTGCTCTCTCCTGCTCTCTCCAGCTCTCTCCAGCTCTCTCCTGCTCTCTCCAGCTCTCTGCTGCTCTCTCCTGCTCTCTCCAGCTCTCTCCTGCTCTCTCCAGCTCTCTGCTGCTCTCTCCTGCTCTCTCCAGCTCTCTCCAGCTCTCTCCTGCTCTCTCCAGCTCTCTGCTGCTCTCTCCTGCTCTCTCCAGCTCTCTCCTGCTCTCTCCTGCTCTCTCCGGCTCTCTCCGGCTCTCTCCGGCTCTCTCCTGCTCTCTCCGGCTCTCTCCAGCTCTCTGCTGCTCTCTCCTGCTCTCTCCAGCTCTCTCCTGCTCTCTCCTGCTCTCTCCGGCTCTCTCCGGCTCTCTCCTGCTCTCTCCGGCTCTCTCCAGCTCTCTGCTGCTCTCTCCTGCTCTCTCCTGCTCTCTCCGGCTCTCTCCTGCTCTCTCCTGCTCTCTCCAGCTCTCTCCGGCTCTCTCCTGCTCTCTCCTGCTCTCTCCGGCTCTCTCCTGCTCTCTCCAGCTGTCACTCACCTAAAGCACCAAGGTGATTCCTGCTCTGAACTGAGTTTGACTTTTGAGGCGTCAGGAGGTTAAAGGAGGAAAAATGAAACTTCAGTCATTACTCCTCCTCATGCTCCAGGTGAAGTTTGTTAGTTTGGAGAACGATCTTTAGAGCTCCAAAAAGAGCAAAAAAGAACAAAAAATATCCATAAAATGACTCCATGTAACATGGATAACTATGATCTCTACAATGACAAATGTCCATGTCCTGTTTAGTGTCTGTAGATCTGATTTCTCAGCTTTACTTCATGAAACCGTTCCGTTCCCCTTCAAGAGAAGATGAACTACTCACAACTCCCAAATGCCTTTCATCAAACTGTGCAGTTCGTCTGGGCTGAGAGAAGCCCCGGCCCCGGCCCCGGCCCCGGCCCCGGCCCCGGCCCCGGCCCCGGCCCCGGCCCCGGCCCCGGCCCCGGCCCCGGCCCGACTGGGACTAGCAGGAGGATTGGCAGCAGCTAGGCTCAGCGCCAGGATCAACCAGAACACAGCAACACCTGCCATCTGCACACACACACAGACAGACACACAGACACACACACACACACACAGACACACACACACACACACACACACACACAGACAGACACACAGACACACAGACACACACACACACAGACAGACACACAGACACACACACACACACACAGACACACACACACACAGACAGACACACAGACACACACACACACAGACAGACACACAGACACACACACACACACACACACAGACAGACACACACACACACAGACAGACACACAGACACACACACACACAGACAGACACACACACACACACACACAGACACACACACACACAGACAGACACACAGACACACACACACACAGACAGACACACAGACACACACACACACACACACACAGACAGACACACACACACACAGACAGACACACAGACACACACACACACAGACAGACACACAGACACACACACACACACACACACACACAGACAGACACACACACACACACACACACAGACAGACACACACACACACACACACACACACACACACACACACAGACAGACACACACACACACACACACACACACAGACAGACACACACAGACAGACACAGACACACACACACACCAACATCAGTAGGACTGGAGTGCAGTGAAACTGTCTCATATGAAACCATATCAGTGTTGAAGTTGTAACTGTGGACAATGCACCTTTGAGCACTTCATCCATAGTGACTGTATTATTATTATTATTATCATTATTATTATTATTATCATCATCAGGAAGGATTTTCTAATATTGAGTTGTAACTCCTTTGTGTACGATCCATGTCTCGTTTCTCTCTAACTGCTCTCCTCCCTTCATATGCAAATCCACTTCATGACTGAAGTGGATTTAACACTGGAATCAATAAGGAATCAATAAGGAATCATCTGCTCAGTCTACTGAACATTATTGAACAGGCCTTATTAATACTCACCAGGTCTTATTAATACTCACCAGGTCTTATTAAGACATTGTTCATTTTAGACTCCTGCACTCTAAAGCTTTTAGCTCTGTGTTTCTGGGAGTAAAGTTTAACCCTGAAAGGTCCGAGGGTGAAGTCGGGGTTCGCCCACTTTGGAACGTTCCTCAGCCTGGGGCTAAGGAGGCTCCCAGGATGTGCTTATTTTAAAGTTTATTTCAAGTTGAATTATATTCATAGGAATATATTTGCTTTGCCTTGAGAGTCACATTTTGTCATAATGACAAAAAAAACAATATTTCTCCGATGGTAAAGTAGAGGAACCTCACCTGTCTCTGTGCTGTGTCGTCTGCTTGGTAGAGTTCAGATCAGAGAGAAGTGTCGACTCAGCAGGTGAGGATCTGGTCTGATGCAGCGGTCTGTGAGGCTCAGTAGAAATGTACCTGCTTTTATCCACGCCTGGACTGTGAGGACACGCCCCCTCCACACCTGGACCGTGAGGACACGCCCCCTCCACGCCTGGACTGTGAGGACACGCCCCCTCCACGCCTGGACCGTGAGGACACGCCCCCTCCACGCCTGGACCGTGAGGACACGCCCCCTCCACGCCTGGACCGTGAGGACACGCCCCCTCCACGCCTGGACTGTCAGGCCACGCCCCCTCCACGCCTGGACTGTGAGGACACGCCCCCTCCACGCCTGGACTTTCAGGCCACGCCCCCTCCACGCCTGGACTGTCAGGCCACGCCCCCTCCACGCCTGGACTGTCAGGCCACGCCCCCTCCACGCCTGGACTGTCAGGCCACGCCCCCTGACACGGCAGCTGATGTGATCAGATACTTTACATCCAGTAGATCTGCTGCATGTGTAATTTAGCTTTGTGCAGCAGTGTGATGTGGCCAAATATGGGCATGAGTTGGTCCTGCAAATATGACTGGGCTTTCTTTCATGAGTTAAAAAATGTGTTAATTAATTTACTTATATAGCACCTTTAAAAAAAAAGCACAAGGTGCTTTAACAAACAATCAATAAAACATCAAAATAGTGTCGATATACAGATGATTGAAACATTTAATGTAAAGACAGTGGCAAAGGCAACAGAAAAGTCTTCATAGTCTTAAAGAAGACGGACCCAGCTGTTCTAGATTGTTCCAGAGCCAAGAGGCTGTAACTGGTCTTCAGCCCAGACCGGGACCAGACCCTGGACACAGCGACCTGTCTGAAGACCTGAGAGGGCGACTGGTGATGCAGGGAGAAAAAAGCTCAAGGTAAGTACTGAGGTGCCAAACCATTCTCTCATTCATTTCTTACATTAGTAAAAAAATATGTATTTATTTATTGGATGGGCAAGACTCTGTGACTGGAAGCTAATATGGCTAAGCGTTAGCTAACTAACACAGCCAGCACTGTGGAACAGTGAGCATGTTAGCTGCCAGGCGGGTGCTAACATGCTAACATGCTAACATGCTTAGTGATGTTATTTGCCCAATAGTAGTAGAGAAACTTTCCCATGGCTCCAAACGTGTGGTTTTTTTTTTTGTGGTGTTGTTTATCTTTATCTTATATTCACCAGGAAAACAGATTCTGTACACACTGGACATCAACACAGTGGACAACCATCTTAAGGACCCGTGTTTTACTCACTGTGTAGATAAACAGTGAACAACCATGTAACAACGCATTATGCAATAACTCAACAAAATGTAATAAATTTTCACTTCATTATGTAATAACACCCGTATTTTGTAATACACAGCTTGAACGCAATATGTAATAAATTTCCCCGCATTTTGTAATAAATTATTACATATTGTGGTGGTTATTACAAAATGCGGGAGTTGCACTTTTTTATGAAAATGTAATAATATGGTGCATTATGTAATAACCAACCAAAATGGATGTCTTCATTAATAAAAATCGTTATAACATTATAACAGCAATGTTTATTTTATGCATTCTAGCAAGAATCATACTGACTCAAAATTAATTTTAAAAAGATACTATTAGTTCAGTAGATTAATATCTTTCATTGGTCAAAACTACATTAAGTGTCACTGTGTTCCTTAGCTTAATAGAAATAGAAATAATAGAATTAATAGAAACTGTACTTGAGGGTTCATAGAGACACTGAGTGTTATACTGACACAAACATCTAAGTACTGGTACACACAAATGTCAGGAGGCACACACACACACACACACACACACACACACACACACACACCGCAATATGTAATAATTCTTTACAAAATGCGGGGAAATTTATTACATATTGCGTTCAGGCTGTGTGTTACAAAATGCGGCAGATTATTACAAAATGAAGTGAAAATGTATTATATTTTGTCGTGTTATTACATAATCCGTTGTTACAAACCATCTTAAGGACCTGTTTTATTCACTGTGTAGATAAACAGTGAACCACTTTTGCCACTGTAGTGAACATTTATAAGAATGGAGAGATGTACGGTACAATAGAGAACATATTTTAATTTTTGTTTTAATTATAATGAAATAATGTCATGTTCCTTTATAGGTAAGGAGTTGGCGCTTAAAGGCCCTACAATGGCACTTTACTTTATGTTTTATGTATGTATATTGTTAAATGTCAATGCAATATTTATAGTGCTTTTGGAACCATACTGTGAATCCAAAGAAACTTCCTTAATAAATGTTTATCCTCTGCCCTTATGTGACACTTTTGATAAAGACGTTTTTTTTAGGTAATGATAGAAAGTAAAGGAAAGGAGAATTTAGAATTGGTACAATTAACAACTAATAAAATTCAATGTATTACATGGAATGTCCACGGCCTACATGATGGTGCTAAAAAACATAAGGTCTTGGCACATTTAAAGTGTCAGCAGACGTGGTTTTCCTTCAAGAATTACATTTGAAAAAAAAAGGGAAATTGACTATTTAAAGAGGAACTGGGTGGGAGAGCAGAGGGGAACAAAAATATATCTTTCTCTCTCTCATCCCAACATATAGACCAGGATGGACGTTATCTTATTTTGAATTGCACCTTATATGGAGAAAAATATACATTAATATCTCTATACATGCCTCCAGGTGCTAATTTTGCTTTTTTAGATAGTACTGAGACAGATACCATTATTATAGGAGGGGATTTAAATCTTATATTTGACAAACTGGGCCGACATGGCAGTAAAAAAAGTTAATTCAGGGAACCTCCAAAGAAGTTGAAAAATTTAATTTCCAGTAATAATTTACAAGATACATGGAGACTATTATTTCCAACAACAAAATACTATTCTTTTTTTCTCTCAAAGTAAGAAGAATTGGCTATACTTTTTATTTAAAAACATGCACTTAATGATTTATTGAGATCAAAAATCCATAATATAGTGATTTCGGTAACACTTTACAATAAGGGTACATTAATTAGGTATTCATTTATACATTATTTAATAGTCATCTTCATAAACTATTAAATAATGTATAAATTAATACCTTAGTTAACATGAACACATTAGTAAATTATTACAAGACAAATTAGTTAACTGTTAAACCTTTAATTAATGTTCCCTTGATTTCAGATCACTCCTGAGTCTCTTGCCTAATGATACCAACAGAAAATAAAAGGTGCGATAGAGTGTGGAGAATGAATAGAGGACATCGTCAAGATCCAGAATTTATTAAATATGTAAATGACTAAATAAATTCCTTTAAAAGTACCAGTGTAGAAGTGGAAGTTAGAGAAAAAACGACTTCTGATATAATTGGACTGAATTAGATTTAAAAATCAAAGAAAAAGAAAAAGCTGTTATAATTCTAGAAAATCCCTGCAAGATTTAGAAAAGAATAATCTGGCTGAAGTCAAACAGGAATATGATTTGTTAATTTTAAAGAGGGCTAACAACTACAGATTAAACTCAAACAACACATTACTTAATCGCAAATAAAACCCGTAAGCATCTTGCAGCTCTTACATAACGAATACAATTATAATTTTAAAAGACAAGGAAACAAAAGCACTAAACCACTTGAAGGTCTCAACACCTTTCTTGAACTCTCTAAAATTAAAACAAATTCCAGATAAAAAAAAAGAATCATTAAAGAAGGTAATTACTGAAGATGAAATACTACTATGGAGTCAGATCAGTCTCAGTAGGAATGAATGCACACAGAAGGATTCACAAATGTATTTCGGCATTTATATAAATGTAAAAAAAAAAAAATTAAAAAATAAGGTTCACAAATGTATTTCTGATGCACACAAATATTTCTTGTTTTAAATAAATATAGTAGAAATCCACAAATATATGTATTTAAAAATATTTGCAATTTTCATCAAAAACATATTTGTTACATTTATATACAAACTGTTGAATCTGCATTTACAAACTGCTTTTTTTCAACAGGGAATTATCTGTAGCCAATCAGATGTCTCCTTCCTTCTCAGCCAATCACATGAGCGTAGATTCGAGGGCGTGATTTGCGTTACATCTGTCGCCGAAGCTGTCCCCGTAAAAAAAAAAAAAAAAAACTCCCATGATCCCACGCTACTTCACGACGTCGTCAAACTACGTCTTTTGTTATTGTTTTGGTGGAGAGCCCCCTAGTGGCAGAAGTGACCACCTGCACACGCCGAGTGATAAGTAGAGTTGGGTATCGTTTGGATTTTAACGATCCTGATTCTGCTTATCGATTCCGGTTCTTAACGATTCTGGATTACAATTCATTGAGGGGCGGGGTCAAAACATGCTTATTTCACATGCTTATTTATTTATTTATTTATTTTTAAATATGACTTTACACAAGTCTACGGAAGAGGATTAGGGCCACCAAAAATAAAAAGTTGTCAGGTGAAAAAAAAAAAAAAAAAGTTTTGTCAGGTGAAAAAAAATAAATAAATAAAAAGTCAGAATTCTGAGATTAAAGTCAGAACTCAAATAAATTTTTCACATGTGGCCCTAATCCTCTTCCGTACAAGTCATATTCAGAAACTTCTAACTTGTGCGCACATAAAAAAAAAACAATCAAGACCCGGGTATTTTTCAAAGTCTTTGTAAGAGTCACAGTTCTCACTCAGACTCCGGTACGGCCGGTATGAGGAAAGGTATGTTGTCTGTCTCTGGAGCTGTATGTGTGTGTGTGTGTGTGTGTGTGTGTGTGTGTGTGTGTGTGTGTGTGTGTGTGTACAGTTCAGTCCTACCGCACTTGAAGTAGGTGTGGAATACGTGTTCCTTAGTTCACAGTCTTCTTACTGCAGGCAACAGGTTCTGTATCTTGTGGTCTGGGCTCGCCATCCAGTGCTGGATTAGTTCAGAGAGCGAATACCGTTAGTAAAAACTCGATTGCAGCTAGCGGACTTTTAGATCGCTAACGCTTTTAGCATAACACAATGGAGTTGAACATAGCGAAAATTAGCATCACGGCTAGCAGACTTTTAGATCGCTAACGCTTTTAGCATAACACAATGGAGTTGAACATAGCGAAAATTAGCATCACGGCTAGCAGACTTTTAGATCGCTAACGCTTATAGCATAACTAGACTAAACTGCATAACTAAGAAACAGGAAACTTCTTCTACTTCTTCTTCTTCTTCGTTGGTTTCACTGGCGGACTACAAACCAAAGGTGCATGCCGCCACCACGGAAACTGAAACTGGCGCGAGTGAAATCTGTTTAGGAACCGATAAGCAGAATTTTAAAATGTCTTAATGATCTTTGGAATCGGAATTTTGGAACCGGTTCTAATTTGGAACCGGTTCTCGATGCCCAACCCTAGTGATAAGCACCATTGGGCAGTTCGTCAGTTGATATATTCATTCATTCAAAACTTTATCGAAGGCTCATCTTAAAAAAACAGGGGTCCCACACCAGGTAAAGGGAAACAATACAGCACAATTACACAAGCAGAAAGAAAAAGATACGCATAAAAGCATAAGCGAGTGAATATATTACAATAAAATACAAAGGGTCCATTTACGTCCCATATAAAAAAAAATCACATAAAGTCGCATAAATGTCGCATCACATCACGTCTGTAAAGAGACGTGCAGCAGACTGATCTCACAGAAAAACGTGAAATGAACACGACACGTTAACAGCGGATTACGTGGTGGTGGAACGTGAAATTTACCCGGTCCCAGCGCGATACGGTGATGAGAAGGAGACAGGAAGTAGACCGTGAGAGTGAAACAGCTCAGTGGGAAGTCGGGGCGATGTGGTCGGGGACGCCGGATCGTCTTCGATGTCGGCGACCGGGATTCGATTCCCAGCGTTTCCAAAGGACAGACAACCATGAGTCACGTTTTAATTTTTTTTTTATTTAACCATGACCAAACCATTTTCCTAACCTTATCCAAGCTGTTTTAGTTGCCTAACCATAATACGGTGACCGGACGTCCCGGTTTGTCCGGGATCGTCCCGGTTTCAAGACGGGCGTCCCGAGTCCCGACAAATATCTGTAAAACACTAAAATGTCCCGGTTTGCAACATTCACGACCAAATTGTCCTGGTTTTCACCGCAATTAAAATAATAATAATAGTATTAAACTTGTTTTCAGTGCTTACACAGACGTTTATTAGTTCTGTCCTGCTCGTTATTACCTGACCCAATCAAAAAACATAAACAATGCACCACATAAACTATGTTTTGGTGGATTTTTGGAGACAAAACATCATTTTTGGTTTGCTGAGGCTCTGTCCATGGTGTTGTTGCATCACTAGGTGAGCTAAGCGCTGAAATAATTGTCCCCCATCCTGATGAAAACGCCTACGGTGCGTGTGCATAAGTACATACATGTGCATGAATGTGAGGTACACTTGGGGGTACCGGCTTGGGGGTTTGAAAATGTGGTCACCCTAAACCATAACCCTAACCCAAGTTGTTTTATTTGCCTAATCTTTACCATAACCTTAACCCTAACATTAACCAAACTTGTTTTACTTGCCTAAATGTAACCATTAACCAACCTAATTCAGTTCGTGGTGGAGAAACATATTTAAATTTGTGCTGGAAGAACGTAATTCAGGTCGTGGTGGAGGCACGTTTTTTTCCCACAACACGTAAATCGCCGGTTTCAAAGTCGTGTTCCTTTCACGTATTTTTGTGACCAGCAGACTGAACTCCGTCCACAGAGTCTCCACCTACAGTCAGTAACAGGATCTGCAGACAGTAACTCGTCTTCGCTGCCCTACAGACTTTAACGGTTTATCTTGTGTTTAAGCAACATTAGTGGAATCAGACACTTAATCCACCACAAGATTCAGCTCGGTCGTATTGTTGTCGACAACATCACAAATCCGTCCTTCGTCCGAACGAACTGCAGGAAGCAATCACAGATCCTGTGTCGTGCTTGTTGTGTGTGTGTGTGTGTGTGTGTATGTGTGTGTGTGCGTGTGTGTGTGTGACATCTCGGACAAGCTGGGCACACAGGCTTCATCAGCGGGAGTCCGGTCAGAGTTCTTGTCCCTTTGTTTTCTTGTGTCCATATTATGTCCATTTCTGTCCCGTTTACGTTTTCTGAGAATCAGAAGGACAACAGCAACCACACAGGCAACCACTATCACTCCCACTGACACTCCCACTATAATGTATGCAAGCTTCATATATGCAGAAGAATTCATGGCAAGTTCATCTAAATCCATGGTACCTGGAAAGCAGAAAACAGATCTGTCAGGTAAATCATGACGAGCCGGGAGACAAACCTCCATTTCCTCATCATCAAACTCAAAACCATAAGCAGCTTTCTCCATCGACTCACATCACCTGTTATCTGCTGCGGTTTCATGAAACCATTTATATAATTGTATAATTATATAACAACTGTAGAACTGTGTGTTAGTGAATAAAGTGTAAATGTGTGTGAAGCAGCTGTCAGCAGAGAGCAGCTGAGTCAGCTTGTTGTGGTGTGGCTGTAGATCCATTCAGTAACGTTCTCAGTAAAAGTGAATAGTGTGATAAGGTGGATTTGTTTCCAAATGTAGGTTACTGTGACACAGTAAACTGTCTTGTCTTTAGCCCTAGTCTCTACTCCAAAACATGAAGAGTTGGAGCTTGAGAAGAGTCAGCTCAGTTAACCTGAACAAACTGTTAGCTAGCTAACTAGCCAGCAAACACACTGATGTTAATGTCAACATGCTAATGCTAGCTGCTACTAGATAGTTAGCTAGTGTGCTAATCAGATGTGTTAACAACAAGACAGTGATGGTTAGCTGACCAGATGCTATGGTTAGCTAGCTAACAAGCTGACATTATCTAAACACTAAATCAGGGTGATATCAAAGGGGGGGTGATATCAAATGAAAGGCCTCTACTGTAGTTTCACAAAACCATTTAGACAAGCCTTTATCTACTATAGTTTTACAAAACATTTTCTAAAAAAGTAGAGAGAGCTGGGACAAAAGACGGACATTTTATCGTGTAACACATAGCTTAGGGCAGAAGTTGTGAAGTCATTACGTTTACACACAACTACACACAACTCCTCTGCAAAAAAAAAATGGGAGCGATACATCTTACTTTACCAGCGTTATCCCCGAAAAGGTATCTTTTTTGTGTCAAAAGTAAAATTTAGAAAGTGGAAGTGTTTTTCTTTCTGCTACTTTTGTTTATTTATTGGAGATTATAAACCTGTCTACTGACTAAAGGTTAGCATAGGTTCCATGTATCACGCCACCTTGTCTTGCTATTCAGGGAAATGCTAGGTGCACAACTACAACAGCCTGACTTATCAAGGTAATGATTTTTAAAATGTAAACGATGTCTTTGTATTTCAAGGTTTTAGGTGTATTCCTAGGTTCCCAACCTAGGGGTCGGGCCCCTCCTAAGGGTCACCAGATAAATCTGAGGGGTCGTGAGATGATTAATGAGAGAGGAAAGAAGAAAAAAACAAAGTCCTGATACACAAATCTGTTTTCAGTTTTTGGACTTTTTCTCTAATCTTTGATTTTTGCTGAAATATTGGATCATTTGAACATTTATTGAAATGAAACCATGTGAGGTTTAGAGGGAAAAATCATTATTTGGTGGAGCTGTTAACAACTCATAGACATCTGAAATGTGACCCGACTACACACTGCTTTCTGTAAGACGTCAAAAGCCAAAAAGGTTGGAAACCACTGGTTTCATCTTTAACAATGTGTTGTATTTTAAAAGCTTGTTATATTATCCATTGTGTCAAATCTCCATCTGAAAAGTAACTAAAGCTGTCAAACAAATGTAGTGGAGTAGAAAGTACAATATTTCCCTCTGAAATGTAGTGGAGTGGAAGTATAAAGTAGCATCAAATGGAAATACTCAAGTAAAGAACAAGTATCTCAAAACTGTACTTAGGTACTTGAGTAAATGTACTTAGTTACTTTCCACCTCTGGTTGACGATAAGAAATGCATTAAAAAGCCTTATCCTTTAAAACAAGACAGGACGAGACTGCAAGCCTGATTATTACTGATGAAAAACATCTTAAACTGCAACAGGTTATTATCAGAGCTGCTAAACAGGTGACAGCCGAGCTTTTACTATGTCGTGCAACCAAGTGACATTTATGCATCTGTTGTTTTCAACATTTTTCCATATCGAAAACAGACTACAATTTAAATCAATACTGATTTACATCTGAAAGGACATGTGTCACCGGTGATGAGCCAACTGCTTCTTTTGTCCCGACAGGCGGGGGCAAAAGAAGCAGAGCGCTATTTCTTACTTTCAGGCCAATTTGATTGGAATTGTTTAATTAAATGAAAAACATATTGATGGATGCTGATGTCAGATGCATGTGTCAGTTGCTTATCATAAAGTATACTCTGCCTCCGTTCATTTTCGAGTAGTTAGGAACAGGCCAAAAAGTCCTCCTTTTGTCCCAGCTCTCCCCTGCATATATTATCATCTATCTTATATTTCCGTCCGGTGCCTCTTGTCACCAACCTGCAGCCAAACTGCCTCCTGATCAGCTGAACTCACCTGGTTCTCTAACTGAGAGTCTGACGCTGCTGGTCTCAACATGGCTATCACTGCCTGTTACAAAGCTACACGCGTATATCCCGCTGTCGGCTCTGTTCACGTTCTTAAGAATCAAAGACAGGTCGCCGTTCTTCATCTCTCCGTCCAGCAGCTCCACCCGGCCCGCAAAAGACGGATCCTGCTTGGACAGGTCTGGCTGCTTGTCTCGGTAAAAGAAGACGTATTCTGATCGACGCTGGAGCAGACCGGACCAGTGGAACATGGTGACGGGGACGTCCTTGGGACCCCGACACCCCAGAGTGACATCCTGTCCTGGGTGCGCTCTTACCAGTTGCAGGCCTAAAGTACAATGGGACAAAAAAAAAAAAAAACAGAGGAGGAAAAGTCAACAACATAATTCTTCCATCACAAAATACTTCACATTTTTACCAACTGAAACTCAACAGGACTCCACAGTCAGGACTCCATTCACACGGGACCCGTCTTACCCGTGGACGTCCAGTGACTTGTAAGAACCGTGGAGATCATCTGTGGTTTTAATCCCATGGGGCTCTGCCACACAATGTAACTTTAAAAGTAAAAAAATTCAAAGCAAATTTCTTCCTGTATTTTGGCGCAGACGGGCTCCTCGATAATACTAATCCTGTGCGAATCAAACTCAAAGTTATAGCTGCTGTAATTTGTTTTTGGTGCGAAATTTCTTATTCTTTTACTTCTGGATATGCCGTTTCTATCTTCCTGCTGTCATGAGAAATGGAGGCAGCAGTCGATTCTGCGGAGGAAGGTTTCGACCGTATTTTCAGAACAAACTTTGCTAAATCAGAAAGTGACAAACTGACACCAGACCGAAAGTCGAAAATGCACCACAAGCAAGACAGCAAAAGACCAATCTGGGAACCCATCTCTGGTGTTGTCATGGTTACGCATCAGCGTCGACTTAAAATGACGATATGTCGGTCTCTAGTGATTGGTTAGGGAAAATCGAATCCCCCCCCCCCGGAAATCTGTTAGAGTGGAGGCAATGAAGACTGAAGATGGAGACGGAGCGTGACGAGTCGACAGTTCTGTCTGAGATCAGGCAAAGCGATTCCAGGAGTAAACGTTCAGTTACTAAGATCCCGGACGAGCCGCCATCTGTTACAGGAAGCGTCTCTGCCGGACTCTTTTTTTTTTTTTTTTTTTTTTTTCTATCATCAGCATCAGATATACAAAGTTATCCAAAAACATAAATGGAGTAACAGAACAGTAAGTGTCTGCTGGACTCTCTGGTCTGAGTCTGACTTCCTGCGGGTCACGTGACCCAGAAAGCGGCGAAAAGAGCGACGACACCGTCCACAGAGCCGCCGCTCTCGAGGGGCAAATTTATTAACTAAACTAGGAGGAAACAACCAGGAAAGATGAGGTGTGGCAAGTCTGTAGTCAGTAGTGTAGTGAGTGGAGCATATACTGTGTAGTGTGTGTTGTAAAAAAACAAAATACAAAACAGGAGTGCAGGGATTTCCTCCTGCACCTTCTCCCCATCATCATCATCATCATCATCATCATCTGTACAATAGCTGATTTGTGTATATAATATATAATATTTATTCCAGCATTTATTCCAGCATCTTTGCACTCTGCACTACTGTCCCAGTGTTGTTTACATATGTGTATATATATACATATATATAGCCTATATACTTTCTATACCTTTTTATACTTTTTTTTTATATATATGCATATTTGTACATAGTAGTTAGATGTTTAGGTTTACCTCTGTCCATTTTGTTGTCCTTGTTTTTTAGCTGTATATTTATTTAAAACCGGAGTTAAATTCCTTGTATGTGTACATACTTGGCCAATAAAGCTGATTCTGATTCTGATTGTAGAGCAGTGGTTCTCAACCTGGGGGTCGGGACCCCCCAGGGGGTCGTGAGATAATTTTCAGGGGTTGCAAGATGATTTATGGGATAGGGGGGAAAAAATCTATTTCTACTATACATACTACATACCTACTATATTATTATCATGTCTATTTCTTCAGTTTTTTTGTCACCTTTTTTGCTTTTTTAGCAATAATAAACAGCAGAAATACTAAACAGCTTTCACTGAAACAAGCTGAAAAAAGATAAAACATCCTTTATGTCGTTCTTTCTCTCTGCGCTCCTGTAACGGGGGGCGCCAGTCGGCATCAAGTGGTTTTAAGGTCACGAGCCAAAAAGGTTGAGAACCACTGCTGTAGAGAGGAAGGAGAACGAGAATTTCCCCTCAGCAAATCAATCAGAATCCTTTTATCGGTATATTTGCACATATAATGGTTACAAACCAATAAAAACAGTATATAAAAAGTATAAGAAAAATATAAGTCAGAGTGAAATACAGAATACAGTTATTATACTGTAAGTAATTGCACGGGCCCATTTTTAAACACAATTTTGGAAAAAGTTTAGAAAAATAATCCTAATCATCAATAGCAAAAATAATTTTATTTTTAAATGCTACATTTTTAACTTTAATCTTAAAACTTTAAACTTAAAACACCATTTTTTTCCAGTTCCACAGCAGAGACATTATTAAACTGGAATCAATAAAATGATCAATAGCAACATGATAACAACCCGAAAACCGAAACTTAACTCTCTCCTCCAGTCTAGGAATAAAAAAAAACGTTTTTACTTTACTTGTTTTTATTTCTATCCTTCATTATGTTTTTATTTATGTTTCTTAAAAACCCTTTCAATACAATACCTTTAATGCTAATATATTAATTTAATACCTTTTTATTGTTTGTTCTCCTGCTGCTGTATTGATCCAGTTTCCTATCAGGGATCAATAAACTGAGCAGTGACGGAAAGCAGCCAGCAGGGGGCAGCACGTGACCGGCTGAGGATGACGAAGTTGAGTTTCTGTTTTCTCAAAACGCAACTGGGAAACAGAAGCATTATAACAGCGAGACAGTTTATATATTTGGATTTCATTCTTTATTGCAAGGATTTGTTTTCTTTGCAAAAAAACATCAAACGACTGGTTGATGAGTATTGCACCATGATGGATAAAATAAATTCAGTGAAAAGAAAACTATTTATTTACTATTTGTGGATCAGTTCGTCCTTCTTGCTGTTAGGATCGTCTCAAAAATCCACAGACAAATACAAGCGATCCCACAAACGCCAGGTGATGCTTACATGCAAAAAACATATTTGTGAACCAATTGTTTTTTTTTGGTTTTTTTTGTAACATAGGATAAATATCTGTGGATCTCCTTCTCCGCCTTGTTCCACTGATCATATTAAAACTCCTCACGTACCTGCAGAACAAAGAGTGCTGAGACAGAAACGTGGGACAGCCAGGTGGGTTTTTCTTTTTCTGCCCCATGCGAGCTTCAGAGTTTTTCATTTCAATATTAGGTCAGTAAGCCACATTAAACCCCCTTTTTGGGCATTTCCCCCCCCCCGCTAAATTCAATTATTTAAAAAAATTAAATTGATGTAGGCCTACATTTAAAAAAAATAAAAAAAACTTTGGATATTTTAGTAGCCTGCACTTTACTGCCAATACTTCTATATGTTTATAAGTAAACTTTTGAATGCTCTTAATGAAGTATTTTTCCATCATGGTGTTGCCACTTTTACTTCAGGCTTAGTTTCAACATGGGGGATATTCGGCTCGTGACTGCCATGATAACCAGAGCAGGAATCGGATGCAGCTGATGCGTAAACCCGCACTCATATGTAAATAAAGTAAAGCTTTTTCGTTGCTGCTGTTTGGTTTTGGTTTGTTTATTTGTTTTTTTCTTTTACAACTTCTTGAGTTGTGATGTTATAGTTACAGTATTTTGGTGATATGTAATTGACCATTGACTATGTTGTACTTGTCTCGCTTTCACCAATAAAAACAATTGACAATAAATAAAGTGAAGCTCACCGTGAGAGGGAGACGCCAGGAGGAGGATGCACAGAGCCAAGAAAGACTGAGACGCCGCCATGGGACGGGACGGGACGGGGCGGGGCGGTGCGGTGCGGTGCGGTGCGGTGCGGTGCGGGCCGGGCTGGGTGTGTTACTGCAGGTGACCCGTCTGCTGCTGTAGTCTGTAGTCTGCCCGTCACTTTGGTGAAAGAACAGACAGGCACGCCTCTGCCTCACCTGATTTCCGAGAAGCGAAATTTAGTAGAAGGGAAGAAAATGTGGCGCCGCTCCGCACCGCCTCCCCGTGGAGATTACAAGAAGGACACGTTGGATTTTATTAATTGCAAAAATAAATGTCTGGAGGAAAACTCAGGCAAGTTCAGTGTAACATACTGAAGATGAACTCAACACACTCTGTATCCGGAGACCACGAGGAACAGGACTACACAGCGCGGATGACAGACTGGTATCTGCTGACCAAACATAAAGTAACGGCCCAACTGCATTTGCATCTCTTAGCCACAAGGTGGCAAACAAGACCAAGACCACTCTATTACATCCAGGTTAAATACGTCAAGTGCAATAACAGTCTCAATCAGCAAAACATTTTAATTTTTCTTTTATAGTACCAACATTTACCAAGTTGTACCAACTGTACCAAACTACCTACTTTTTATTATTCAACTCTATTTTATTTATTTAATTGTTGTACTTTTACCTCACTGTGCTGTTTGGGTTTTATTGTATGTAAAGCACTTTGTAAACATTGTTTTTTGCTATACAAATCGGCCTTAAGTTATGATTATTATTATAATTATTATTATTTATCAATTTAAATGACTCAAAGTCAGTTTCAGTAAGAAATAATTGAAGACATGGGTGTGATTGGAACATTTGGATTTATGGAAACCTTTGGAACAAACGACCACAGCCAGTAGACCACCAGTAACAGTGAAGTTCAGAAAATACATTAAAACAAATCAAATAATACATTAAAACAAGTAAAACAAGGAGACAGCACGCGGTAATAACAGAGGCGCGTGGAGGATTAAAACAGCAGCGCACGCGCCGCCGCCTCAAAACCAGACTGAGATGTGGAAGTTTCTGTCTGCTGAACAAAAGTTTTACAGCAGCGATAATCCCACAAGGACTTTATGTATTTTAATTTCCTTCTTTATTACAAGGATTTGTTTCATTTACAAGCATACTGAGTCAAAACATCAAACGATTATTGTATGTTTTCAAATGTAAACCCCGCCCCTCCCCCATCTCCCCGCCGTGTGTGTGTGTGTGTGTGTGTGCGTGAGAGAGCGAGAGGGAGAGAGAGAGAGAGAGAGAGAGAGAGAGAGAGAGAGAGAGAGAGAGAGAGAGAGAGAGACTTGCCCAACAGACATCATGAATAAATAAATAAATGTTCGCCAGCGCTTATCTGCACTGGAATATTTATTCTTTTGTCTTTTATAACTTTCTGTCTTTTTAAATGTGATTTTACTGCACTTTCACTTTCTATTCTTCTGTCTTCATTTGTCTCTTATTTATTTATTTATTTATTTATTTATTTATGTAAAGCACTTTGAACTGCCGATGTGTATGAAATGTGCCGCATAAAGAAACTTGTCTTGCCTACAGTTCACATCCACAAAACAGTTTTCATGGCAAGAAACGAAGCGGTGAATTAAGTGCGTCACATGCGCGTTCGCGTGTGACCACATGCACACGCCAATGACTGTCTGGTGCGAGCACGCGCAAACACGTTCACACACACACACACACACACACACACACACACACACTGTTGATGTAATATATAATGATTTTTTTTTTGTACTTCCTAAATCTTCATACACTTTTGTTTTATTTATTTATTTATTTTATTTATTTGTCAATCATCTTCATTTGTATTTTCATTATTTGTTGTTTTTGAAAAATTACAGTTTTACCACTGATTGTTCATGAAACTGTTAATAAACAGTCAATAAATGTCATTGTTTCTCAGTTGGTCTTTATTATATCAGTGACAAACACACAAGAGTTACAATGTAGCTACTACAAAACCAAACCCCTTCATTTATCCCCGAAATGTCCTTAATATCTTACATTAATGTTAATTATCCATTAAAATAACAGCTTTAATAAAGAAAGGTTAGCATCATGGGTTTATAAGGGATTCATTCATGGGTTGATTCACAGAGACTCTAGAAATTAAGGGATTTTTCTTTATGCCTTTTGTGCAGGTTCACAGGTTATTAATGAGTTATTAATGGAAAGTTCCTGAATCACTGAATTTTACATTAAATTAGAAAGTAAGCAGTGAAACATTAAGGGGAGTTTAAGGAGGTTTTGATGGGGTCTCCTCCATTAATAACTCACTGAACTCATTTTAAGGGGATTTTGCATGAGTTAAGGGGTGAATTAATCTAAATGTAATAAACTTTACACAGAGACCTTCTGAAAACGAAGTGCTGCAAAGTGCTTTACAAGGTAAATAGACAAAGGCAAGCCAAACAATACATAAAAATCAGTAATAAAAAAATCAGTAATAAAAAAATAAAACCTGTGATACCAAATACAGATGATAATAAAAGGTTCTTAGTTCTTGAAAGCTTATACAGTATATACAGTATATACAAGTATATGAAATGTATTGTGGACTCAAAACTTACACAGGAGTTTTTTTTTATTACACTGGACTTACTACTTTAGACACTTTGTTACTAATTTTATATTTTTTTATCGAGTTATATTTACCGTCATTGCCTTACATCTTTTCTCCAGTGTTTTTTTATTTTTTATTATAAACCTGAATTTCCCCCAGGGGATCAATAAAGTGCAATCTCATCTTGTCTTATTTTGGAGCCGAGACGTTTAGTGTTTAATAGACAAGGAGCAGAATTTAACCTGGGAGCCGATGCAGCCATGTGAGAACTGGTGTCATGTGTTTCCGTTTCATCCTGAATGAGCCGGAACCGCTCCGGAGTTTTGTTGGGAGACCGGAGAAAAGCCAGATTTTGACATAAGACCCTTATATCGGCTCTATTTTTAAGATGATGAATAGCTGATCTTGTAATGCTTTGAATATTGTTTTTAAAATTGTGACCGGAATCCACAACAACAACAAGATTCAGTTTGGTCGTATTGCTGTTCACCAACATCGCAAAAATTCATCCTTTGGCTAAATTTGTCTGATGCTGAAACTCTGACACGGGATTACAGAATCATTCTCATTCTGCCTGCAGTATTAAAAGCCTTCAGCTCACAAAATGCTGCTGCCAAAATATTTACAATAAGTAGAAAGTCTGATCACATTACAGTGACTTTAAAGTGCTTGTGTTAGCTTATATATCGTCACACTGCAGGACGCAGCTTACCTCACTGTCCCTAGAGTCAAGAAAACCTCCTGCTCTGGACCCATCTCCCTCTGACAGCCAGGGAAGCTAATTCTGTTGGAATCTGAGCTCAACACCTACTTAATAATAATAATTGATTACATTTATATAGTGCTTTTGTAAGTACTCAAAGCGCTTCACATATCCCTGGGTGATGCACGGCAGCCAGTTTGCACCACAGCGCTCACCACACATCAGCTCTCTCAGTGGAGAGTAGAGGACTGAAAGAGCCAATTAGGTAACGAGGGATGATTAGGTGGCCATGATGGAAGGAAGGCCTGTTTGGGCATTTTGCCCCGGGGTTACACCCCTACTCTGCGTCAGGACCTCGGTTTAACGTCTCATCCGAAGGACGGTGCTCACTCACAGGACAGAGTCCCTGTCTCTGCCCTGGGGCGTTGGGGATATTATCCATGAGACCGGAGGGAAGAGCACCTCCTACTGGTCCTCCAACACCACTTCCAGCACCGGGTGGTCTCCCATCCAAGGACTAACCACAGCCAGACCTGCTTAGCTTCCCAGACAAGCTAGCGATGTGATGCAGGAGCTGTGGTGCTGGCGTTTGTCATGCATAGCGCTGTTAGCTCAGGAGCGGCACAGTCTCTGCTCTTGCCCAGGCTTTTTAACACAGGAATCTGCTGTTGGGAACCGGAACAGGACTGCCTCCTGGTTACTGCACGGCTAGACTCACACACACACACACACACACACACAACAAGCAGGACACACACTCTCAGGTAGACTATTAAAGGATAAGGCCGGTGTTTTTTAATGCATTTCTTACCGTCAACAGATCCTATGAAAATAACAACATCAACAATGCGTTTGCTCTCCTCTCGTTCCTTTCTGACTTCCCACGTTCCGTTTTTAGCCTTCAACCCGGAAGTCATCGGCTCCAACTGTAAGCTAAAAACCTTTAAATCCAGCTCACAAAGACATAGTTTACATTTTAAAAATCATTACCACGAAAAGTCAGGCTGTTCTTCATTACGCCGGGGACTATTTTCTGTGCTACGGAACTACTTTCCTGAGATCGCAAAGTGTTTCCAGTCGGCTTATTAAGTTGTTTGAGGAAAAAGTGGTCCGGCCCGGTGCATGGTGATGATGAAATATGTGACGGGTTTTTAATCGATTTTTAATACAATGGAGTTCTATGGCTGCTGGGACATGGCTGCACTGGGACCAGATACATGGACCAGACTTGTTGGCAAAACAAATTCATCACTGATTTTGTTTTTGTTGACGGTAAGAAATGCATTAAAAAACACCAGCGTTATCCTTTAATACGTCTACCTGAGAATGTGTGTGTGTGTGTTTGTGTGTGTGTGTGTGTGTGTGTGTGTGTGTTTGTGTGTCTATGACATCTCAGACAAGCTGGGCACAGGCTTCATCAGCAGGAGTCGGGTCTGAGTTCTTGTCCATTTGTTTTTTTGTGCCCATACGTCCATCTCTGTCCCTACATTTTCTGTGCATTAGAAGGACAGCAGCAACCATACAAGCAACCACTGCAACCACTACCAGTCCCACTACCACTCCAACATATCCATCCCCGGCAGGTGAAGCCCTGGCATGCGCAGCCATGGTATCTGAAAAGCAGAAAACAGATCTGTCAGGTAAATCATGACGAGCCGGGAGAAAAACCTCCATTTCCTCATCATCAAACTCAAAACATTAAGCAGCTTTCTCCATCGACTCACATCACCTGTTATCTGCTGCAGGTTTATAAAACCATTTATATAACTATCTTCATTAAGATATCTACAGAGGCTTTGCAGTCACACCACAAATCTACCAACCAGCTGTGATGGAGGAACACTGTAGAACTGTGTGTTAGTGAATAAAGTGTAAATGTGTGTGAAGCAGCTGTCAGCAGAGAGCAGCTGAGTCAGCTTGTTGTGGTGTGGCTGTAGATCCATTCAGTAACGTTCTCAGTAAAAGTGAATAGTGTGATAAGGTGGATTTGTTTCCAAATGTAGGTTACTGTGACACAGTAAACTGTCTTGTCTTTAGCCCTAGTCTCTACTCCAAAACATGAAGAGTTGGAGCTTGAGAAGAGTCAGCTCAGTTAACCTGAACAAACTGTTAGCTAGCTAACTAGCCAGCAAACACACTGATGTTAATGTGAACACGCTAACGCTAGCTGCTACTAGCTACGTTAGCTAGTGTGCTAATCAGATGTGTTAACAACAAGACAGTGATGGTTAGCTGACCAGATGCTATGGTTAGCTAGCTAACAAGCTGACATTATCTAAACACTAAATCAATCAGATGGATCAGTGATGAAATGATCAGTTCAGTCAGAAACAGACAGAAATTAACCGTCTGATCAATTCTGTTGAGACAGAAACACAGTCAGCTGTTCAGAGCTGAGGACCTCCAAGATGGCCGCCACAGGGAGGTGACATCAGCTGAAAGGCCTCTACTGTAGTTTCACAAAACCATTTAGACAAGTCTTTATCTACTATAGTTTTACAAAACATTTTCTAAACATGTACATATATTATCATCCATCTTATATTTCCGTCCAGTGCCTCTTCAGACCCGGTTACCAACCTGCAGCAAACTGCAGCAAAACTTCCTCCTGAACTTGTTCTTCAACTGAGAGGCTGATGATGCTGCTGGGCTCAGTCTGAAGATTGGCTCTCTTTCTGCGACTTGTTCCGCCTGTTAGACAGCGACACTCGTATATCCCGCTGTCGTCTCCGCTCACGTTCTTAAGAATCAAAGACATGTCGCCGTTCTTCATCTCTCTGTCCAGCAGCTCCACCCGGTCCTCAAAAGACGGATTCTGGTAGGTCGGGTCTGAGCGTTCGTCTCGGTAAAAGAAGACGTATTCTGGTTGCTCCAGGTCCGGTCTGGTCCACTCTAATGCAATGATGGGGACATCGTTGGGACCCCGACACTCCAGAACCACATCCTGTCCTGGGCGCACTCTTACCAGTTGCTGGCCTAAAGTACAATGGGACAAAAAAAACCCAGAGGAGAAAAGTCAACAACATAATTCTTCCATCATAAAATACTTTTTTACCTTTTACAGTTTTTACCAATTTGAACTCAAAAGGACTCGACTGTCAGGACCTGTATCACCTGTGGACGTCCAGTGATTTTTAATAACTGTGGAAATCATCTGTGATTTTAATCCCGTGCGAATCTGCCATGTATCTAATTTGTAAAGTAAAAAAATCTTAAAGCAAATTTCCTCCTGTATTTTGGCGCAGACAAATCCTAATCCTGTGCAAATCAAACTCCAGTTATTGTCGCTTTAACTCGTTTTTTCGTGCGCAATCTCTAGATATGACATTTCTATCTTCCTGCTAGGGCTGGGCGATATGGTTGAAATCAATATCATGATAATCATAAGGATTTTTCTCGATATCAATATATATCACGATATGCTTCATGTATGCAAAATCACGTTAAATAATCAAATTAATGTTCATCTCATTGAACCGAATGGTGATGTTAGGTGTGATGTCAAACAAAACAGAAATATTCAAATAATATTCCTACCATACCTCATTTTATCAGAGTTTTTAAGTAAAATTTGCTCGTCATCATCAATTCAGACAGAAGAAATGTGTCACGATATCAAAATATCTTCATATCATCACGATATGATTCCACTGAAAGACGATAAACGATAATATTGAATTATCGCCCGGCCCTACTTCCAGTATAGTCGATTCTACGGAGGAAGGTTTGACTGCATTGTAAAGAACAAATTTAAAGTTTGAAAGTGACTTCAACTTTATTGTCCCCAATGGGGAAATAGTTTTTGCAGCCAGGTGATAAAATATACATTGTTCACAAGAGACAAAGGCAGACAACATCACATATCTACGACACATTAAGAACATAAGCATCAGAAACAGTCATTCACATCGGGAAACCTCATCAGAAAGCTTCACTGCACATGGAATAAAATCTGGACATTATACAGTTGTATCCGGGGCATCAGTGGTTTCAGTTAATTTCATGGAAGGCAGAGGTTTGGGAGTTAATTCATTAATTACATGAGGACCCCACATGATGCTAGCATGTGAATAGGGCTCCAGACTAAAATGAATCTCCCAACACATCGGTCATGATAAAGTTGATCCAAGTTGGTGGAGAGCGAGGCTGCGATCCCTCATGAGACCGGACACTGAACTCCTACCTGCTGCGCTGCCCAACCAGAGAGAGGAAAGAGAAAGAGAAAGAGAAAGAGAGAGAGAAAGAGAGAGAGAATTTCCCCTCAGTGAATCAAGATGGAAATGCCCCACTGCAGTTCAATATCTCTCTAACGATAACGTTCCAGTGGGTTTTTCATTTGATCTGATCTCCTCTACAGTCTCTACCTCCTTCCATCCCTCCTTCTCTACCTCATTCTCTACCTCCTTCCATCCCTCCTTCTCTACTTCATTCTCTAACTCCTTCTATCCCTCCTTCTCTAACTCCTTTCATCCCTCCTCTACCTCCTTCCATCCCTCCTTTTCTACCTCCTTCCATCCCTCCTTTTCTACCTCCTTCCATCCCTCCTTCTCTACCTCCTTCCATCCCTCCTCTACCTTATTCTATACCTCCTTCCATCCTTCCTTCTGTACCTCCTTCCATCCCTCCTTCTCTACCTCCTTCCATCCCTCCTCTACCTCATTCTCTACCTCCTTCCATCCCTCCTTCTCTACCTCCTTCCATCCCTCCTTTTCTACCTCTTCCCATACCTCCTTCTCTACCTCCTTCCATCTGTTTGCTATCAACCTTTTGACCAGCCTGCAAGTTTCGGTGAACTTTTATTCATGGAAAGACAAAAGAGTAAAGTTTGATTCAGAAGAAAAGGAGAGTTCAAAAGTTGCCGTTGTTTACTCCAGAGTTTTTGTTGACATCGACAACAAAACTGTTTGGTTTGGGCGGTGAACACACCCACAGTTACATGAGCAACTGCCACAGTTGGCAAGAGCCAGGGGGATTATGCAAGTCTTGTGTTTGTTATTACTCAATTCAGCCAATCAGGTTTGGTGTGCAGCAGTGAATGAGGTCGGACTGGCACAGCAGGTCTTTACCTGCCCGCTTTCTGCCCCAACACGACCTGACATCTCATCCGACATTTAGAAACTGTTCTCCCTGGTCTCTCCCTTCTTCTGGTCTCTTCACTGGCTTCCCATGTTAAAAAAAAACAAAAAAAAACAATACTACAAATGTATTTTATGTGTCTTTTGTAGCTGTCATCACACCTGCCCAGGGGCTGCAGTTGAAAATTAGCCAAGGTGGCTAAACTGGCACATTTACAGAAATGTCTATTAATGTGCACTGTGCCTGTAACTTTAAACTGTATAAATAAATAAAAAATGCTACTTATTCCTATTAAAGTGTTAGCTGATGAAGACTGTGATACACACAGTTTCACTAAGCCCTGTCTGATCAACCATCTGATCAATTATTGCATGAGTGATGAAATTATCCATTCCCAGTAAAAGAAAAATCACCCAAATTTGGGTGATAAATTCAGACCTTGATGATTTTTTTAAAAAATGTTTCCCTATGTTTTCTAGACATTCTTTTTGGGCTCTAGTAAAGAGTTATTTTCCCCACTGTATTAATTTATTTAAAAAAAATCAAATTTATGTAAATTGTATTGCTCTTTTCACCATTGCTAGTTCTCATGGTGCCACATACCTGGGGGAAAAAATATTTTTTTCATCAATGTTAAATATTTATTTGCCTTATTGAGCCGTTTTACGATGAAGCCTGAATTTGAGTCTATTCCATATTGTTGAAACAGCTGAAACATTGGTTCTCATCTGTTGTTGTCAAGCGCTGAGGACCTCCAATATGGCCGCCAGAGGCCACGTTAACTCACCTGAAATCCACCAGAAAAATCATATTCCAAAATACTAGATCTCCTTTTGAAGAAAAAAAGATAAAAGATTACCTCTAGTTCATCTTTTAAAATCTAGAGATCCAGGTTGTAGAAGGAAGCAGTTGCCCTACTATCCTTTAAAAACAACCATCATCTGGTTTCATGTTCTGCTATTGATTATTTGGGAATTTTGTAAATATTTCTAATAAGTATATTTGAGACAATAATCTATAAAATAAAAACAGCCTATTAATCAATGAAAACAAAATAACCTACATATTCCCCAAATTACATACAAAAAAATCATAAATATTTGATGAATACATTTGTCATTATGTAATGATAATATTTAATTATTATTATTAATAATTATTAAATTATTCATAGGCTACATTTTCTAGTGTCTAGTCCCACAATGACATATAGATAGTAGGCTAATTATTTATAATTAAAACATAAACAATAATACCACCATCAACAACAACACTACTACTAATAATAACAATAATAACCGTATTAGTAATAATAATAATAATGTTAATATTTATATATTTTGGACCCAAACTCTTCAACACTGCCAATATAAACATCATGACTCTTCTCCAGTCCAGCTCATCCAACCTCACATTAAATTGTGTTGCTGACGACTGATTTATGTTCGTATGAAATATGACGCTGCAAATAAAATCAACTGGCAACGACTGGCACGGAAACCGGAGGGAGGCGGAGGCTTATCGAGACTGCCAGGCGCCACTGTGTTTACATGCGCAGACTCTGATTAGGTTATGTTGTTGCGACTCTGCTCATAGCCGCAGTAATCAGGCTATAAGCACAGTAAGATATGTGGAGATTAGAACTATGACGTAATCACACCGATAAACAGCAGTTCGGGCATGTGGGCGGAGTCGCATTTCTTGAGCTCTCCAAGGTAAAAGGGAACTGTCGTCTGTAGTCTGCACTAAGAGCTGATTCGCATAACATCTGCCATTCACAACGGCTCGTGAGATATATTTATGTTTGATGAAATCCCAATACGCACGTTCCATCTGCAGCTTGTAATTAGAGGGCTGCAGCTGCGCATTTTCAAAGCGCTGCGCAATTACGCAATTACGCACACCTCTTCCTCTTCCAATGTGGGAACCCTGACTACATCTTGCGCACCTTCAAATGTTGCCCAGCGTCTTACCAAATAGCTACACTGAGCTTTAGTGCGCAGCAGACTGCTCTTCCGCGCGCAGCCTTCAGGGACACGGGAGACGGATCATCCCGGGGACGGGTCGGGTTTCCAAATAGCGGAGCCTGGAGGTGAACAAGTTTCATTTCACTTCACTGATCAGCAGAACAAGCTGGAAACTTGTGATGCAGAATTTGGATGACGTGACATCTGCCACTTTGCATTCTTAGCTTTATTACCTGCCCAGGTCACGTGCTGCACTACTGCAAAACATTCTGGTGCTGCACCGTTGCTTCAATCAGCCTCTGTTTTGACTGGGTGCACTGCTCCCCCCCCCGACCCACCCCCCTGCCCGCCCCCTCTCCGACCAGCTGGATTTGCCCACAGCCATGTACACATTCAAATGACTCACCGGCAGAGGAAGACGCCAGCTGCTGCAAGATGCACAGAGCCAAGAATGTCGCAGATCGAAACTTAGCCATGGGGGGGGGCGGGGCCGTGCGGAGCGGATGTGTTGCTGTGGGAGTCTGCTGCTGGAACTCTGTGGTTTTCCCCTTCAGCTTGCTGTTTATATCGGGAACAGGGAGGCGCCTCAGTCAGCCAAACAGAGACAGAGAGAGAGAAGTGCGCAGACTCTGTGAGCTGACGTCACTTTCACTCCCCGCTCTGCAGAGTTGCTGCTCGCTGTGTTTTCTAGTCCTGAAATTTATAAAGGACAAAAAAAAAAGCCTTAAAATTGTCCTCTTTACTATATGTCGGTTTATGATAGGCTAGTTGAATATGACCCTATTTATTTATTTATGTTTAGCCTCGCGACAGGAGCGGCTTTTTTTTTTTTTCTTTACATCTTTATTGACAATAGAAGTCACATATAAACAAAGAAGTCATTAATACAGACAAAACAACATCAGAGCCGGGGGGAATCTTCCAAGTGAAAACATTAAACAAAAAACACAAATAGATGTTTTTGCAGCTTTCTTATTTATCTATCGTACTGTTTGGTTTCATTTTCGAATACTATAAATAAAGGTTTAGAATGGCTAAATTTGGATTTATGAATATGAAATTTTGCTAAAATAATCATCAAATAGATTATATATAATTCTTTAAGTTTATTATTATTGTTATTGTAGAGCAGCGGCTCTATGGTTGATATTGTCGGTCGGTCTGTTTCTGTTTCGTGTGCAGTCTGCTGCTCAGTGTGTGGGCGAAATGTCTGAAGAGCCTCTGATGCAAAAGTGTCTTTGTTAAGTGTTCAGAAAACCCAACTAGTCCTGAAATCAACGAAACATTCTCTATTCGTTATCTTCCTCTACGTGCAGCGCCAGTCCCTCTGATCTGTTCATCATTACCGATGTGACAGGACACGTTATTGACATTCTCTCTCCCACAATGCATCACAGGCTGAAATCAAACGTGAACAGCCGTCCCGTCCTGTTTGTGCGCTCAGAAGCTGTAAAGACTTCATCCGCTCAGTTTGATGCGGGGAGCAAACAGCTGACAAGACAGAAGCGAGTCTGAAGTCGAAGATGTTACTGTTTTTATCGTCAGCGGAACTAAACGAATAAAGGACACGTGTTTCTACCCGGACAGAAAACAAAACAAAACAGAGGCGTCCAGTGTTTTCAAACTGGGAGCCAGAGCCATAGAGAGAGGGTTAGGGTTAGGTCTCTCTATAGGGCTCTGCTGGGAGCCAATCAAATGTCTCCTCTGACGGAGGCACGCCTCTGTGCCACGTGATTTAGAAGAAATCAGATGCTTTCCAGGATGAGATGCGTTCAAGTCATGTCGGATTTTCGAGCTATGCTCTATATGGGATTTTTTTTTTTTTTATTGCAAAATAAATGTCTGTAGGAACACTCAGGCAGGCAAGTTCAGGTAAAAAAAAAAAAAAGTGCAATGATGGTCTTAATCATTCAAAACATTTTTATAGCAGCCTATCAACATGTATCAGTCTAAATGACTCAAAGTCCGTTTCAATAAGAAATAACTGAAGACATGGGGTGTGATTGGAACGTTTGGACGTATGGACACTTGGCTGAGTAAAACAGAGTCCTGATGATGACAGAGCTGGAGCCGCAGCAGAAGGTTTTAGCAGAGGAATGTTCAGCTGGTGTGACTCTGAACTCAGACCAGAACTTCACATTCACAGTGTTTCCATTCCATTGGCCTTTTTTCACTAGTGTTAAGAAAAGCTCTTTGTCTCAAAAATTATAAATGGTGCAGTGTGTGATACTTATATTCAACAACAAGTATAAAGCAGGGACGCTGGAAGTCAGTCAGAGTTTGAATGGCCAACATTTTACACCAGTTTTAGAACATTTTACACAACTAAACAACAGACAGCAAACTGTAACACCAACACGCTGTCTGTCAAAGCAGCATAGTGCCATATTCAGCTATGGACAGTTCACACACAGGATGCAGGTTTATTCCTAATCAGAAGACTATTTATTGTTGAGTGAGCCACAGCCACGCTACGGGTCAATAGAACAAGACACTTGAACTTTATCACACACACACACACACACACACACACACACACACACACAGAGCAACCGAAAACATTAACAAGTACCTCTGAACAGGCCATAGGCAGTGCTTTACAAACAGGCTTTCACTGAAGACCGCTCTCGCTCTCTCTCCTTTTCTTTCTCATGTTCACGTTCTAACTTTCTAACGTTCTCTGCAGATACACAGAAAATATAATAAAAAATAACAAATGGTGGATTTCAACCATTTAACAAAGAACCATGTTTTATAGACTGCTTACGCTAAAATGCTACTCTCAAAAAGTAAACGTTTTTTATTGATTTGTTTAGTAAACTTTTTAGCCTTGCAGTTACAGCACCCCGCCAGTAGGGGGTGCTGCAGCCCCATCAGCACCCCTACTTCCAGCGTCCCTGGTATAAAGCCAACAGCTGGGGAGGAAACAACTCCTGTTTCTGGTTCCTGCATGTCCTGACTACCTTTGGTAAAGATTTGGTATCTCAAACCGTGCCAATCATATAATGTTCTTTTTATGATGTTATATAATGTTCTTATAATGTGTTCTTTCTTGTATAACTTTGTATGTTGTTTTTACTCTGTACTGTTTGGTATTGGGCTGTTTCTTTGCTTTGACCTGCCAAGGGACTACAGATGTGCATTAGCTTGCAGCTATAATCTGGTATGGTGCATCAAATGGTGACATTTATGTTTGAACTGTACATTGTCCCTTTTAAATAAATAAATACATAAATAAATAAATGTTTTGGTTTTTTTCAGGAAAGCCCTTTTTGGTTACCGAATTGTTAAGTTTCCTTGCAGAAAATAAAAACACCCCCGCTGAATCAAAGAGGAAAGATCCTTGGCCTTTATAAGAGCTCAAGTGAAACTATTGCGCAATACCTAAACAAAAGGCTCTGTTATGCTCAACGTTAAAGCGAGACACGATGACGACATGTTTGTTTGTTGTTCACAACAAACATGGCGACAGTGGACAGAAACCTTTGACTCTCTACTGCCCTCTAGTGGATTTATTGCTATCAAGATGAAAGGGAGGAAAAAAGATGTCGACACTTTCAGCTGTTAGAATGCAAAAGGTGATTTTCACACCAAAAAACTAATGTAACAGACCAACGGAGCACCAGATTGTGTTATCTCAATCTCAACAGAGAGGAATCTGTTTCCTGATTTTTGAACTATATTTCATCGAGAAGCAAACTGGTAAAGCTAAAACATAACACTAGCTTACATCCAGTCACAGCTACAGTTAGCCAACGACAGCCAGCATGAAGAAGTGAAGTATAAATATAACAAAGACTGACAAGAGACCAGAAGTACAGAAAAGAAAGTAAACAAGCAGCTCTTTTCTAAGTCGGGCACTATGAATGTGACCAAATCTGGAGATATGCATATATACTCCTACGCCAAGTCGAGTGAATGCACTCCGCTTCCAGAATCCGCACCAATGGCTCCATGCACTCCGGCTCCAAAAAACAGGCAAGACAGAGCCGACGCTCACCGAACTCCAAAACAACACTGTGAGACTTCTGTCAGAGAAAATGAAGGAAAATGCTGACAGAGCGGCAGTTTTGATCAAGAAGAACGCAGACAGTATTGAAGCTTTGAAGGAAAACACAGAAAGAAATCCAGGATGTTAAAACGGAAGTCAAAGATGTCAAGTCAACCAGCGCTGACCCAGTCACCGAATTGGCAGAAAGGAGACTGGCAAGACCCGCCAGATCCACATCCAGATCACCGAAAGAATTGGTTTGGAAATACGCAAAAGGATCAGAATTCCTCCAATCAAATACATTTTAATTCGGAGAGGATCTCACTTCGAGAGACAAACTGTTGTGATATTTGGTGAGTTAGAAAAGGTTCAATTTATGTGGATCGTATAAGGATTTGTCTAAACAATCAAGGATTGCTTTTTGGATTATTTCAAATGATTTAGTGGAAAAAGTGAAGGAAGTCAAAATTGAACCATCAATACTTACAGATCACAAACTTACATCCTTAACAAATTATTTTAGACAATAAGACAGAAAGTTATAAACATAACCCAAGTTACTGGAAATTAAATAACACACTAGATTTTTTTTTTAAGATAGAAGATAATGCAATTATGATTATTAATGAAAACTGGATGAAAGCTCAGGTTTATAAATAATAATAATAATAATAATAATACATTTTATTTGTATAGCACCTTTCAGCATAGAGCACAAAGTGCTTTCCAGAACACAATGGTAAAACAAAACATAAAATATAAGAGCAAGGATAAAATACAAAAACATAGTGATAAAGACAGAAATATAAAATGCAAGAACAGGGATGCCAAAACACACTTTCTAAAAACAGAAAATCTAAAAAGCTAAAACGATGGTAAAAACTGGACAGAACACTGGGGAAAGCAATTTTGTAAAAGTGTGTTTTAAGGCGAGATTTAAAAACAGGGACTGAATCAGTGGCCCTGATCCTATGTGGGAGGCTGTTCAGAGCCCAGGGGCCATGCAGCAAAGGATCGACCCCCTCTTGATTTTAACCTAGACTCTGGGACAGGCAAAAGACCAAGACTGGCGGACCTGAGAGGCCTCCAGGGACAGTAGGGAGTTAGCAGTTCACTGATATAATCGGGCGTCAGACCATGTAAAGCCTTGTATGTGATTAATAAAACTTTCAAATTGATTCTAAAAGTGACCGGTAACCAGTGCAGAGAGGCCAAGATTGGGGTGATATGTGAGTAACGTTTCAAGGCGTTGCAATAATCAAGGCATGAGGATATAAAAGCATGTATTATTCTCTCTGTATTGCTAAAAGATAAAACTGTTCTGATTTTAGAAATATTTCTGAGTTGGTAAAAGCTTGACTGGACTAGTTTTTTTTTTTATGTTGCTCAAAGTTTAGGCTAGAGTCGAAGATTACTCCTAAGTTCTTAGATGCAGACTTAATGTTAGGAGTTAGAGAACGGAGAAAAGGCTGAATTTAATTGGAGATGTGTTCAAATCATATGGTAAATTTTTAGGAATTAGGAATTTGGCTATTAAAATGGTAGACTTTCTATTTCTGTTACTCACACAGTCTTTACATATTAATAAAGACCCTTTCAAAGGCATAAAGATATTAGAGAATGAGATCAAGTGTTCCCAGTTAGCTGATGACACAACCGTTTTTGTAAGGAATAAAAAAAAGATTAAAAAGGTTTTAGATTGCCTTGCTATCTTTTCTTGTGTGTCAGGTCTGAATTTAAATATAAAAAAATATGAACTTTTCGCACTTAAAGCAAAACCAATCCATTTGAATGATATAGAAGGTATTCAGATTAAAGATAAAGTAACATACCTGGGCATCAAGATTTGCAAAAATAAAACCTAAAGAACAGAAGTACATTTGAATCCTGTAATTGATAAAATAAACATTAAATTCAATAGGTGGTTAATAAGAGATCTGTCACTTAGAGGCCGTATTCTATTATCTAAAACAGAAGGCTTATCATGTTTGGTTTATTCTGCTTTAGTATTAGATGCTCCAAAATCATCACACACATTTTATTTTATTGGAAAAATAAGATCCATTATCTAAATAAAAAAAAGTCTTAAAGGTCCATATCATGTAAAGCAGGACTCTCCTCTCCTCTGTGGTGATAAAGGAGTTGGATGGTCTATCTAAACATGGTGAAAGTATCAAAACTAAATCCACACAATCCATATTAGTGCAGCGAGCCTCTAAACGAGCCGTTTGGACTTCCGTAACTTTGTGACGTCACAAAGGTTCGCTCATTATCATTTTTGTAAGAAATAATAGACTAACAAAGTGTTTTTTTCAAAGCGGTTGAGCGGTTGTCGTTGTTTATTACCGGAGAGTTTTCCCTACCTGTAGCCGCCGGGCCGCGGAGTCTCACGTTTCACTCTGGAAATGGTTAGCCAATGGGAACAGAGGGTCATTAATATTAATGAGCCTTAAAGACACGGAGACAGAAACGGCCTGTTCTTGGTAAGGCTCAGAGAGATGCTGGAAAATGAACGTGGAGAAATGGATTGAGAGTGTTTTTGGTTCATGACACCACACACACAGCTTTGAATGGACAGAGAGACACAAAATAAAACTCTGGAGAATATGGAGCTTTAAGTAACTCATATAAGCAGGGTAAAATCGTAAAATATGCTTGATTTTGATTATTCTAATACAGTCTTTAAAATTACCTGGGTTAAAAAATTATCCAATTTCCACAGGCAAGCACAGAACTTTTCTCCCCACAAAAATTTAATTTGGAATAACAACATTATTAATTTCAAACACAAAACCTTATATTTTAACAGTTGGGTTAAAAACAACATTCTATTGGTGCCTACTGACATATACAGAACTCTTAAGGAAATATGGAATTCCAGTTGCTGTCAGAGAGTTTGCAATAGTTTTTGATGCTGTACCTGCAGGTCTCCTGCGGTTACTTCAAGGGAACAAAGATTATGATGAAACTCCTAACTTTACTGTAGATATTATTTTAAATGGTATAAATATCAAAGACAAAAAAATGCAACAACAGATGTATTAGAAATATACTTATTAATAATACCACTCCTAATGCAAAACACTTTTGGAGTACCCATTTTGACAATATTAGTTGGAGAGAAGTATGGACCTTTAATGACAAAGTATTGTGTCACCAATAAAATCAAAGATGTACAGTATATTTTAAAATTATCCACTTAATATATCTCACAAGATGTTAAAAAAGTATAAAAGTGACATTGATATAAAATGTGAATTCTGTGACTTTGATGTCGAAACAATTTTACATTTGTTTTATGAACGTATATCTGTAAAACCTTTTTGGTTGGATTTGGAACACATGGTTGAAAGATTATATGGCACTAAAATGTATATAGATAAGATTAGATCAGATTTTATTTTTCTATGAAAAGAATAACTTTCATAAAGAAAAAATCTTTTTATATGGTTGCACATATGGTTTTGTGGTTTTATATTCACAAATGTAAATGTTCAAGGAAAAAAACACATATACTATACAATTTAAAATTGAAGTGAAACATTAATTTGAAACTTTACAAGGTGTTAAAAATCAGAAAGCCATTAAGACTCTGGCTATTTTTAATGCCTTAAATATACTTATTTAGTGTATTTTTTGTAACCCCTGCTATTTTATCTACCTTATTATTATTATTTTTTTTGTATCTTATTTTATTTTTTTCTCTTTATATAGTCTTGATGTATTTTTGACAGACTTGTTTTCCTGTGACATTATTACGTGGTGTGAATACATGATAAATAAAGAAAAAGGACCACCACGGAAAAAAAAAAAAGAAGTGGGTCGTCTGGCACGCAGCGGGGTCGCCCGTTTTAATATCAAGTGCTGACTCCGCCCACAGACTATTACAAGTCTGTGGATCCAATTACAAGGGGACCCACATACTCAGCCAATGAGGCTCCATGCTATCATATGGGGGCGGGACACAATGCGGAAGAAAGCACAACCGAAGTAGCTTGAGTCTGTCAATGACTTCAAATAATCATATATAAAAATTAAATAAATATTAATGACTATGTTGAAACTTTTCAATTGGATTTCCTTGAAGCCTAAGTTTTTTCAAACCCAGGTTCTGTGGAATACAAACAACCCCTTTGCCAGAAAGAATACACCCATTATTAAATTCTTAAATTTATTAGTAACATCCATCACGCTTGGTAGCAAGAGGTTTTTAACCACTGCTGCCGAGGCGTCTATATAAATGAGTTTTAAGAAGTAAAGAGATGATTTAAGTGTAATCTTAATTAGATTCAGATAAAACTCTAATGATCCCTGTGTGGGATTTATTTCTGAAATATTTCAAAAATAGTTTTGACAGCAGTCCAGGTGAACAGCAGCCTGTCTGAGCTGATTCAAAGGGATCAAATTCTACTTGCTAGGATTTGATTGATCTCTATTGCTGATGTGGCTCTGGGCGGGTGGTCAAGACCAGTGGTTCTCAACGTTCGGTCCGGGGACCACCAGGGGTCCTTGAGGGGGTTCCAGGGGGTCCCCAGCAAATTGATGAACTGGTAAACTTCACCATTATTTCATTTATAAGAAATTTACAAGAAAAGAGATGCAGAAATGACTGTTTTGTTTCACTGTTATCTCTCTACCTACAATACAGATAATCATGGAATTCTGGACAAAATCATATTTAACAATAAAAATATTCTCAGATTTGGGTCTGAGACACAAAATCTCATCAAATCGGGGTCCGTGGCCCTAATGTGGACTGAATGACG
>NW_027283467.1:27500-39559 GCF_046629955.1 Centroberyx affinis | reverse complement strand
AAAGATGACATGAAAGATTAAATCTTCCGCAATCTGACAAATCTCCGTTCACTTTCAAAGTTGTGAAGTTGCAAGCTTTGTATGATTTTAAGGTGGTGAAGATGCAGGTTTTATCTGACTTTAAAGATGCAACGTTTCAGGTTTTATCTGACTTTAAAGATGCAAAGTTTCAGTTTTATCTGATTTTAAAGTTGTGAATTTGCAGGTTTTATCTGATTTTAAAGACGTGAAGTTTCAGGTTTTATCTGATTTTAAAGACGTGAAGTTTCAGGTTTTATCTGATTTTAAAGACGTGAAGTCGCAGGTTTTCCATAATTTAAAAATTGTGACACTGCAGGTTTTATAAGATTATGTACACCTGGCGTGCAATACAGCAGCAGCTAAGAATATGGCTTTTTCCCCAAATGAAAAGTAATGGGGTTTGATATCAAATGGGGTTTGACATAAAAACGAGGAAAAACATTTTTTGTACATTTTTTGGTATATAATGTTTAAACAGATGTGCGTTGGGACATGGAAAAGAGCAGACAGTACAGTAAGTCGTCGACAGTCACCTTACGCTAAACCACGATGAAGAGACTGCAGGAACACAGGAGAAAGATCTAAGAGCTAATATACGGCGTGACCTCTCACTCCTCTTGTGCTGCCCCGCTCCAACAACTGTCAACTTCCTTCTTTTTAGTGTCTAAATATGTGGTTTGACCTTTCAGATGAGGAGCTACCCGGGAGGCTTATGAAGAGCAGTCATCTACTGGAGGACGACGGTATAAATCAAAGAGAGCCGTCTGCACGCAGGGGAATAAGGTGGTGGTGGGGGCGGGGGTGTGTGTGTGTGTGTGTGTGTGTGTGTGTGGGGGGGGGGGGGGTAGAAAGCGACATTAAACATCTCCTTGATCACACAGTCGAAGGGAGACGAGTCAAGAAACAGGGAGAAATGAGAAGAGAGGAGAGGAGAGCCTTGACGGGTTTGGGTGTGTGTCCCTTTACTTTGATAGCGGACGCCTCCGCCGTTGAGTGACGGAGAAGAAATTAACATGTCACTTACAATCTGTACTCCGATCCATCTTCCTCCGCGCCGCGCCGCTCGCCACGCGCGGGCGTGCGTAACCGCGGCGACGACGACGCCCGCCGCCCGCCGCCACCGCCGCGCCACCGTCTTTTTTTAATTTGCCGGGTGCAGTCACTCGAAACGCCAACTTTATCGCCGTGGCCGCTGCCCGACGCGTCTGTGCTCAGTCGAACGTCAGATGAGGATCTTTTAGAATAATTTCCTGCATGTCGGGGTGTGTGTGTGTGTGTGTGTGTGTGTGTGTGTGTGTGTGTGTGTGTGTGTGTGTGGCTGTCATGCTTGGGGACTTCAGAGACAGATGGGGAGACAGAAAGACAGGCATGGAGATAGCAGGAGATACCTGTCATGCACCCACACACTCTCCAATTTAAAGAAGCTAAAAATGAGTGTTTGGTCACAACCTGAGGAGGGGGGGGTCAAGCACACACGTGGCGGTGCATCATGGGAAATGGTGTCCTATTTCAGCCGGAGCGCGCATGCGATTAAAATTCCATCACTTCCCGAACATCAGAGCTTAAACACTTCTCACGAAAGATCTGATGTTACCCATGAACACAATTTCAATAATTTACACTGCAAATATTAAAACATTTAGATTGGCCTTAGCATATTAATAGGCCTGTGAAATATTCATGTCCATCTTAACATGGATGTCTCAATTAAATTGAAATGAGCTCCGCGGCTCAATTGATGCTCTCCCATTCTCTCTGTGTGAACGGAGGGATGAAGAACGAGGAGAGGAGAGAGAGAGAGAGAGAGAGAGAGAGAGAGAGAGAGCGCTTCTCTCCCCGGTAATGACCATTGAATGGTAATTTCCACCTAACGGAGCATTAGATAAGCAGAAAGAGAGAGAGAGAGAGAGATTCATGAGGATGGAGAGAGAGAGTGATGGATGGATGGACAGATGGATGGATGGAGCGGCTCTGCAAACTTAATGCACATTCAAGCAATTTCTGATTCATCGCTCTCGCCTTTGATTTCCTGTCAAAAAAGTTCTGGAAACACACTTTCTTGTTGGGCTGGGCAATATGGGAAAAAATAAATATCATGATAACCAGAAGAACTTCTTTGATATCAATATATATCACGATATCTGAAAAATCACATGTTAAATTGTGTAGTTGGTGTTCTCCACATTGGACTGCATGGTCAGACTGGAAGTGTCATTTTCATCTCAAGTATTTCACAAACCATTCTGGCCTTAGCAAAGCTTTGTATTGTTTATTTAGACAACGGAAGTGTGAACCACGCTTCATGAGATTAAGAAAATCCCACGATGTGATTACAATGATAGACGATAAACGATAAACATCGATGTATTGCCCAGCTCTACTTTCTTCAATTAAAGAGTTCATTTAAAAAACATTATGTATCCAATTTGGAAAAAAAACAACATTAAAACACTGATGATCCAGTCGATCATTTTGTCAACCAAGGATTTAAGTCTCTTTTATAAACTACCTTCGCTTGTTTTAATTTTGCGCTATCAATCATTTTGTAAGAGACTCACAGTGAAAAAAAACGTCCATCTTAACAAGTCATTTAGTCTCATATTCAGCCTTAAATTCTTATTTTCTTTTAAACCAAGACAACAATTCTGCCAGTGAGGAGAGATAACTCCACTTGCTTCTAATGCAGTTTCACTTGTTTCAGGAATTTTCTAGAAATTAGTGAAACAAGTCAGAATAAGGCAGATCACTGCACTGCTATCAATAAAATGACACTTGATTCGACAAAATTCGCGAAACAAATTGATTTGCATTGGAAACAAGTGACATTATCAAACGCCATTGGCAGATTTTTTAACTTATTTTAAGAAAATTCTGATTTTAGGACTCTAGACTAAATGACTTGTTAAGATGGAGATTTTTTTGCAGTGCGGTGTCGCTCTCTTTCAGACGGTGGATATCTCACTCTTCCACAGTGAGACCTGTGGGTGCGGCTGCAGGCGTCTCCATCACAGTTACTAAAAAAGAGATAATCTCTCGCCAAGGAATTGACCGTCTCCGGGAGAGAGACGCTCCTCTGTTTGCTGAGCAAACCCGAGACTAACTGAATGTAATTCCGAGGATAATATCCCCCCGCTCCAGAAATATGATGTTTTTTTATCAGGTAGGGGATTACAATGGTACAAGTGATTTGTGTTAACTTAGGGGAGGAGAATCGGGCACGCGTGGAGCATATTAAAGATTTTGTTAATGTGCAGGGTTTGGTATTTGTTATGGGTTTTAAAAAAAAAAAAGAAGGGAGAAAACAGATGTTTGTGTTAGAGCGCTCAATCCCCAGGCACGTCTTTAGGCACACTGGGAGAAAAACAACAGCATTCAAACCATTACTTTCATTTGATGTGTCCCCGCAGCACAGGGACACACACGCACACACACACACACACACACACACACACACGCACACACACACACACACACACACACACACACACACACACACGCACACACACTGCCTGGCTTCAACCCCCTCCTAATGACAAGAGGAAAAGTCAAATTTAACACTTTTAATCTAAAATGCATTTAAGGACATATCACAAATAGGACAACACTCAGCCTTTTGGTTAAGTTTTTGTGCTTGTGTGTATTGGTGTGTGTGTGTGTATTGGTGTGTGTGTGTGTGTGTGTGTGTGTGTGTGTGTGTGTGTGTGTGACTATCCGAGGCCCACTGATATCACTGGAGAAAGCCCATGAATCATTGAACGCGTCTGCCTCTGCCGAAAGCTGCAAAGCACCCATGCCTGTCTCTCTCTCCCTCTCTCTCTCTTATTCATCTGCCTCCCTCATCATATCTCTGTCCATTTCCCTTCTTCTCCTCCTTCCCTCTCTCTTTTTGACATATTACTCTCTCTCTCTCTCTTTTCCCTTCCGCTCTCTCTCCTCGTTAGCGAGCAAATTGCCCTGCTAGGAGAGCGGCCGGCTTCTGAGAGGCTGCCATCCATGTTTGAGGGGGAATTTTTTAAAACTAAATCAACAGCGAAGTTTATCTCAAGGTCCAGCGAGGGAGAGAGGGAGAGTTTGGAGTCAGGTTGGAACGGAGAGAGAGAGAGAAAAAGAAAAATAGATGAGCAGTGAGAAGAAGAAGGAGGAGAGGAAGTGCTGCGTTTTTTGGAGAGAACTTAAAGTCTCCATGATGACCTCATGCTGCATAAATATAATTTCCAACCAATAAAACAATCCGATTTTTGAACAACGAGCACAATCTCCCATCAAATAAAACTGCCTTTCTCTCCCTGACTCAGGTTCCATTGGTTTAGACTTAGGAAGTAAAGATGCCATTTCATGGGGTCTTTAAAGAAATAAAGAAAGAAAGAAAGAAAGAAATGAGAGAAATAAAGACAGAAAAAAGAACACAAGAAAGAAAAAAAATAGAGAAATTAAGCAAAAAGCAAGAAAGAACAAGAGAAAGAATGAAAGATATAAGAAAGAACAAGAGAAAGAAAGTAAGAAAGAAAGAGAAAGTAAGAAAGAAAGAGAAAGAAATTAAGAAAAATGAGAGAAATAAAGAAAGAAGAAAGAACAAGAGAAAGAAAGAAATTAGAGAAATTAAGAAAAAAGCAAGAAAGAACAAGAGAAAGAAAGAAAGACAAAGTAAGAAAGAAAGAACAGGAGAAATATAGAGAAAGAAAGAAAGAAAGAAAACGAGAAAGAACCAAAGAAAGAACGAAGAGAAAAATAGAAAGAAACAAAAAGAAAGAAAGAAACAGAAAGAGAGAAAGAAAGAGAGGATATTACTGAACAAAGGCCAGTCTTAGTGTGTGTGTGTGTGTGTGTGTGTGTGTGTGTGTGTGTGTGTGTGTGTGTGTGTGTGTGTATGTGTGTGTGTGTGTGTGTCAGTGGTCTGGTGCTAATCACTACATGCAGAGCAGCAGTGAAAACAGCCGACCATGATCACCTCTGCTACATTTAATTAAGAACTACTCACCGCTTAACGACCCTGATAACAGCCTGGGAGGTGGTGTGTGTGTGTGTGGGGGGGGTCGGTCCCACACACACACACACACACACACGCACACACACACACACACTTGTCAGGTCATGCTTCTGCCATGTTTGTCTCGTCAGTACATGAGCATAGGTGTGTATTTGCTCAAGCGCTCCAGGCTACATCTGAAAGTGGGTGATCTTATTAAATCTTATTAACTTTCTCCCCACACATCTCTCTCTCTTTCCAGACCTCCTCTGCCTGATGTGCATCACACACACACACACACACACACACACACACACACACACACACACACACACCCCACCCCCTGCTGCTAACCTCATTAGGAGACGGTTTCAATTAAAAGTGTGGAGGGGAGGGGTGGCGTTCCCGTGGGACTCCCCCTGCTCTGGTGGAGGTCGACTCTGAACCCTCCGCTAAGCGTCGCTAAACAGGCAGGTGAGACCGCCGATCCGCGTCAGAGACAGATGCAGATCCAGATCCAGATCCGGATCCAGATCCAGATCCAGTCTCTGTCTAACTGACTGCGTTTACATGGACTTGAGTATCCCGGTTATGATCGGGTTTTTGAAGTATCCCGTTTTTGTGTTTTTTCCTCATTTCAGAAACCTGGATAAGCCCTTATCCCGGTTTTGAGAAACCCGATTATGCTAGCCGGAGTATTCCGAAAGAAACCGGGATCCTGTTGCATGTAAACATCTTATCCCGGTTTCAGCTACAGCCGAGTGACGGAACAGAAAAAACACAAACAATGGCGGCAACGAGAGCGTCTCACTTCTGGAGCGATGAGGAAACTGAGTTTTGTCTTTCGGTGATGAAAGAATTAAATCTACTTGGCAGTTTAGATGGAGAAAGCATCGAAATGCCGACCTGTTCAAGTCTGTAGTATACAACACGCACAGTGGAGCAAGTCAGGTAAATACTAAAGAAACATTACTGTGTGGCCAAACATCAAAACAAAACAGTCAAATTAAGGTTAACAGTAGAGCTGCAACAGTTGTCAACTATTAAATTAATCGCCAACTATTTTGATAATCGATTAATCGGTTTGAGTAATTTTTTAAGAAAAATAAGTCAAAATTCTCTGATTCCAGCTTCTTAAATGTGAATAGTTTCTGGTTTCTTTACTCCTCTATGACAGTAAACTGAATATTTTTGGGTTGTGGACAAAACAAGACATTTGAGGACGTTATCTTGGGCTTTGGGAAACACTGATCGACATTTTTCACCATTTTCTGACATTTTATAGACCAAACAACTAATCGATTAATCGAGAAAATAATCGACAGATTAATCGACAATGAAAATAATCGTTAGTTGCAGCCCTAGTTAACAGTTACAGAGGAATATCAGATTAACGATTTCAAAATTGCAGGTTTGTGTTGTAAACATCTCAGGCACCTGTGCAAATAGCAGTAATCAGTAACCGGATACTAGTATTTATCATGTATACGAGGATATGAATAACCAGATTTCTCTGTGTTCCATGTAAACGCCATATCCCGAATATGATCAAAACCGGGATAAGCCTCATAATACTCACGATACTCAAGTCCATGTAAACGCAGTCACTGTTGTTCTCTCCTGTTTTCCTCGCCGCTTCTGTGTGTTTTTTGGGTGAAACGCGAGTCGACTTCGCCAATCAGAAGTAATGCAGCACCGGCGTTAGGAGTAATGTATTAACATGTATTAACGCGGGAATCATTCCCGGGCTCCGCTGGCTCGGTCCAAGATGGCGGCGCAGCAGTGAGTTATGGTTTACTGCCAAATTTTGAACAATCAGACTAATAGACAGTTAAAGGAAAAATCCACACTTACACTGTTATAAATCATCAGTCTGTGATGTTCAGTGTATTCCACAAGTTATTTTGTGATGAAGTGTTATTTACTTTTTTTGCTGTACCCACTTTCCCTCAACCTGCCTCGTCTACTTCTACTGCGGTTAGCGATTTCCTACATTTCCCAGAATGCCTTCCGTCAACCCTCAGAGGACGAGCCTGAACTTGCTCCATTCAGCTGTGGGTTATAAGAGCGAGAGTGATAGTAAAGCTTACTGAGAGCGAGAGAGCAAGCTTTTTCAGTCGTTAAAAAGCATCACACAACCTTGTCTCTCTGCTGCGTTGCATTCTGGTCTCTCTCCTGCTCCTGTGGGTGGAGAAACTGGTCTCTCTCCTCTTCTACCATGGATTTCTCCCTGTGTGATTGTTGGACGTCTCTTGGTGCAAAATGGCAGCTCTAGAAAAACATTTTCTTATATCAAACTCCATTGTAGCTGCTGGAAATATCTGGATATTCTATTGTAAGGCACAAAAAAACAAAAAAACAACCGAGGTGATTGGAGCATTAGATCTGTAGTAGTGTGTGTTGGGTCCCCCCCCCTCCCCCAACTCCTCTGAAAGTTGGTTCCAAAGACAGACTGGTTCGTACTTTCTGTGCACACGCTCCGTACGGACACAGATGAGCTGTCCGCATAACTTTGCATTCAACGCTTCTCACTTTCACGACGAAAACTTTTTTGCACTTCGCACTCCGGGTATGATGCGAGCGCTCGTGAGAAGACGTGTGAAGGCATTTGCAACGGCACAAGTCTCAAAGGAAGACGACAGCAGACAGTTTTTTTTTTTTTCGATATCATGATTTATATTATTGGTTTGGTTTTGAATCCGTCTATCAGTGACTGAGCCCAGTGTCGCCTTTTAAAGTCGTCATGTTCCATTTACATGCTGTAGCCTTTAAAAGCCATTTGGATGTCTTTGAGGCAGAGTTATTTTATCTTGTATCCAGACTTATCAAGCTTATTTATCTTCAAATGTGACTTTTTTTCAGGATAATGTACCTTGTTTCAGGGCATTTACTTGGTAAAAGTGAAAAAGTTTCTTGTTTCAAGATTTTCTTCATTGTTTTGTGATGATTTCTTGAAAGAAGTCATATTGACATGCATCAAGTGAAATTTACTGAAGATTATCTGCCAGTGCAGTGAGATAATTTGACTAAAAATGTCACGAAATAAGCTTGATCGGTCTGGAAACAAGATAAAATCACTTGACAACTTGTCATTTTACGCAGTTTACTGATATTTTCAGAGCTTTTCTGATAGACTTTCATCGAAATTCTCAATTTTTGATGGCGTCCGTGTTGCTTCAGATTTCAGGTGGCACACGATATCTCACACCAATCTCGAATGCAGCCAACTTGTCCAGTTAATTTGTCATGTTCATACTCTGCCCCGTTAGATTCCATGTAAAGCATGAACGAGGCAAACCTGTGTCTATCAAACTGCCTGATTTCCCCATCCTACTATAAAATGAGGAAAACTCTTCTGTCCGTCTCTTCTGTCTGCATCCATTTTGCTCCTCGATGGGTTGGCCAATCAATCTGAAACTGCACATGGGCATTGAGCATTGGCATAGGCAGGGACTGACAAAGCTGATTTTTCCATTTTCCCAAATTTACACTGTTTATGTGCATTTTTGGCAAGTCTGCGCATCACCGGGTATGGACTAGTGGGGATCATTAAAGTTTCCTGTTGTCCTATTCAGCACCACTGGCTTTTTAAAACTGCTCATATTAAGACTGGAGTCAGAGTGAGGTGTTCAACATGAGGCGCAGTGAATCTTTGGCTCTGACACAGTAATTGATCGTGGCCCAAGATATTAATATAACTATAGAGGAGAATATAGATGCGACATTGATGGACAGTTGGGAGGAAAATGGGGAGAAAAATGAGTGATCTGAGGTGGAGAAGTGCATGATTGGTGATATACTCAAATTTGAAGCACAGCTGGATAATTAGATGATTTTATGTGATGTGATTGAACAGGATATTTTTCCTATCAGGGAAAAAGCAGATTAGCAGAATATAAGAATCTGCCCTCCCTGAACTTCTGTCATGAACTCCAGTTATCTGCTCTGACCAGCCGGCCACCTCCAGCTGTGCGTCTGCAGCTCTGCTCCAACCAATTACAAGGTCGCTGTATAGATCTGAACACGGAGCGATTATAAAATCCCTAACATTGCTATTTACTGCTAGTAAAAAGTTATTCTGTTGCAATACTCTTTCTCAAAAAATATCGACAATCCATGGGTGTTTTGTATTTAAAAGGGAAAGAAAGACAACCTCAGTCCTTTTGACATATACATTTTATACATTTAGCTGTAGCTGTTATTCAGAGCGGCTTACAATGAATTCAAGTAGAATAAGCTTCAGTTCCTCGACCGCCAACACTAAAAGCAGCCAACAGTAAGGAGCGCGAGCGTCAGAGCCAGCGCCCTGACAATGTGCCCCCGACCTTGAGTGATCACGTAAGAGAAGAACGAACCAAAGGGAAGTAAAGGTAAGGAATGAAAACGTCAGAGCTAACTAGAGAGGGAGAGAGGGTTATTTTTTTTAAAATTTATATCACATTTAAAAAAAACAACAAAAAAACGATTCTCTTCTTGGCTGAAGTTTATGGTTCATGACGACAGCTAGTTTGTCAAAAGCAGCGAGTTTGAAAAGCGGCCTCCCTCGCTTCCTCCCTCCCTCCCTCCCTCGCATCATCCCCTCTTCCCTCCCACACAATGGGATTAGCGGCGCTCGATTCGCTCGAATTTGACAGTTATAACTCAATAGACGTGGAAAAAAAACAAAAACACGTAGACGGCAAAACGCGTGGCGTGTACTTAGCCCGCGGTGGTACAACGCAAGCATGTGAGAGTTTGACTTGACTCGGCCCACTCAACACAGCGGGGGGGCCAAGGCAGAGAGAGAGAGAGAGAGAGAGAGAGAGAGTGAGTGAGTGGGCTATTTCGTATGTTACAGAGAAAGACAGTTCTTCAATTTAATTATTAATCGAGACTCGAAAAATCATTGCAGGCGCACGCTATTCCATTCCCCGGGTTCGCGTAAGGACTTTGATGTTTAATCACAGACCAGCACACACACACACACACACACACACACAAGCCGGTCCGCCATAGTAGGCCTGATCCTCACAGCAGGAATGCAGAGACACCAGAGACAGAGAGAGAGAGACCGACAGAAAGATAGAGAGAGACAGGCAGGAAGAGAGACAGGGGAGGGGGAGAGGATGTGAAAGAAATGGAAAGTAATACGTCAAATATAGTTGAGCCGGAGAGAGGGAAGGGAATAAAGGGGATGGACATGGATATGATGAGGGAGTCAGATGAAGAACAGAGAAGAGAGAGAGAGAGAGAGGGAAGCGGTGAGGGAGGGATGGAGCGAGGAAGGCAGGAAGACAGAGCGCTGGAAGGCAGAGTATATCTGACTCTGACAATAAGGAGGATTAGAGATGTGACAGAGACTAGCCTGCAGCGCCCTTCTCACTGTCAGAGAGTGTGTGTGTGTGTGTGTGAGAGTGTGTGTGTGTTTTGTTGTCCTAACACTACCTTACTCCATCCTTCCCTCCCTGTGTAACTCACCACTTCCTTTACTTTCCTCCTCAGATTTACACAGACAGTACAGTACAGCTAGGGCCACACAAGTAATGGTATATAATTGTGTTTCCATAATTTATCATAGTAGAATGTGGCGAAACATTTAATTTCAACACCAAGTATACTTGAAAATATTCAACATGTTGATGTAAGACATAAAACGTGCAATAAGATCATTTTCTTCCTCAACTAATCAACTCAACCCTTACGAAAACGTCACATGTGAATTCAAAGCACATGTGGGTTTTTCTCACATTGCATCCTGACGCCACGTGACCGTTTTTACAGATGCAAAAAAAAATAAAAATTCTAGATGATGATTTCCACATGTGAACTTTTTTTTCACATTTTCACCTGCCGTTAGATATGTCAATATTTGTTTCACATGTGAAAACTTAATTTCTTAAAAGTGTCCAAAAAGCACATGTGCTTTGAATTCACATCTGGGTTTTCACATGTGACTTTTTTTGTAAGGGTAATAATCGCAATATTTAGCAAAATAATCGGGATTATCATTTTCATTGAGCAACCATAAGAATAACATCCTATCTCCAGAATGTCAACTTTTCAGGAACTAAGACACACAGCCTTGTTTTTAGTTTGATGACGATGTATTTTTGAATTTATCCAATGGTTTTTTTTAAACGATTTCATAAGCCCAAGAGGTCGGAGAATTTTCTCAACCCACAGAGGAACCATGTAATCCTTCAATTAAAGAGAAAACGTGAAAATCACCAAAATTGTAATTACACAGCATCAGCGATATGTATGGCTCTTAGAGGTCTAATGTTTATTTGGTTGGTTAACTTAAATCTATCGCTCCATTTCTGAATACGCCTCCGTTTGCCTTAAAGTCTTTCCACACATAACCCTATTTTACCTAAATAGGATTTTTACATTACATTAATCCTGTTATTTAACAGATACAGAAAGCCACTAACACTGCCAGGATTAGGGATCAATTCCCACTGGGACCATCTGTATTTAAAACATATGCACTAATGGTACTGTGAGGTGTTTTGGATAAAAGCATCTAATTAAATAGCAAATATTAATCCAGCATGATATTTTGAGTCGAGTTGATTTTCAAAAGAACACAAGCGTGTAATCTAAGACCTGATGTAACCTGAGCCTCATCTATGACAATGTTACAGAGACAGTTTCAAAGAATGTATTTAATACTCCGTTCACACAGGAGGAGAAGTCTCACTTTACTCCAGAGGTGGAGACTCGAGTCACAGTTTCAGTTGCTTGAGACTTGACTTGATGCATGAAGAGAAGACTTGAGACTTGACTTGGGTTCTGGTGACTTGGGACTTGACTTTGACTCGTACTCTGATGACTTGAAAAGGTTTCTAAAGTCTTGACTTGAGATCTTGTGTTTGTGTTAAATGACTCAGATTGAAAGTGATGAGATTTGTTCCAGCAGACGACTGAATTTAAATTCTGTTTTCTGAATTTGTATGGAATGATTGAATTTATTGAAGTTGAAACTGATTATAGAAATCAAACTCATGATGCTCTTACCAAGTTTTTATCCTATTAAAACCATATTGCATTGAAAAGTCCTAGATATTTAGTTTTCTTTAAGATATTAAGT
>NW_027283467.1:0-22500 GCF_046629955.1 Centroberyx affinis | reverse complement strand
TCATTTTTTTTTTTAGTCCTGATCTTGTCAAGTCAACAAATCCTGAGGAAATAATTTGTTTTTAATTCAAACTGCTGCTGTCGCACCACAAATCTCCATCACAGTGAGCATATCAGAGCTTTGATTAAAAAATCAAGTATTTTCAAGGCCATCCATTCCATTTTTCAAAAATTTGAAGGCCTTATTTTTCTCAAATCCTCAAACTAACAAGCCATAATACGCCCAGCAGTGGCGATCTCCATTGCTATGGAATGCCGAGCTTTTTCCATCCCAGGTTCAACGTACAATACATGGAAGGAGGGAATTCCAGTACTGAGTTTCATTGCAGTACCGAGATGAAATATGCATCAGTAAAGCCTTTCGTCAGGGTTTGTAAAAGCGTGTATAAACACCAAAGCTCCTGGATGAATTGTTTTACAAGTTCCATACATCTTGTTAGCGGGTGAAGCCGTGCCAGGATGCCGTCTCGCCGCACAATATGGCGCCATAAACAAAATCGCATGAATCACGGTGAACAATAACCGGCTACATGACAAACGCCCAGGGGAAACGTCTCCTGCCTCGCCGCGATCCCTCGCCGCCAAACAAGAGTTACTGTCAGAAAAAAAACGAGGCGGCCGTAAAACGATTTGCGACAGTCAAGAGAGTCAGACAGACAAAGCACCCCCCCCCCCCTTCCATACACACACACACACACACACACACACTCATGCACCACCCAACACCCCCAATCTGCTCGGCGGTGGCGGTGGGAGGGAACCGGGATATGACAAATCAGCCGGGCCCTGGCAGTCAACTTCATGCCCGGCGATAATGAGCTCCCGCCGGAGACGACTCTCGCAGGGAGGAACGAAAAAAAAAAAAGAAAAAAAAAGAAAAGACGATAACGACGCGTTAATCGTCCGAAGTCGGCGTCGGAGGAACCCCCTGGCGGCGGATCGGGTGTGTGTATCGCAGTAAGAAAACGTCTTAAGGAGGAGGAGTGTGAGATAAAGTAGGAGGGAGGAGATATCAGAGACGGGGGCAGATGGGAGGACAAACGGAACCGGGAAGAAGGGATGAGCGCGGGAGTCTCGGCGGAGTCAAGAGTGTGTGTGCCGGGTGTGTGTGTGTGTGTGTGTGTGTGGGACGGGACGACGGGTTGGATCGGAGCACATGGTTTCGACGCTGCGTTAAGCCTCCCTCGGCAGAGCAGGTGGAGGAAGTGCGTGTGTGTGTCTGTGTGTGTGTGTGTTTGTGTGTGTGTGTGTGTGTTTGCTTATGGAGCAGGTGGGTGAGTGCTGTGTCATATGGAGCTGCCTGGAGCTGTACTGGAGAGGGAAAGGCGGCCCGATTCAAGCCCTTGCTGTGTGGGGGGGAATGGGGGTGGTAGAATTGGGGTGGGATGGAGGCGGGGTATGGGTGTGTGTGTGTGTGTGTGTGTGTGGGGGGGGGGGTTATGTGTCGGGGCAAGGAAACAAGCTTCAACCCCCAGCAACAAATGTCAGAGAACTTCTCGTACGATACACCATGGATGTCCAACCAAATCAATATTTATTGGCAGTATTGACCGTGATAAAGACAATTTCCAGCGCTCTGCTCTCTCTCTCTCTGTCTCTCTCTCTCTCTCTCTCCCCCCCCTCCCTCGGCAGACTTCGACGTAATGCAAACAGACCCGGTGCCACTTCACCTGATTTCCGAGCAGCTGAGGATCCGCCGACTGACTTCCTTCCTTCCTTCCTTCCTTCAAACAAGCGAACCTCTATGAAATGTCACAGGAAGGGAAAAAAAAAAAAAAAAGAAAACTCAACAACTTCCCCACCTTGTTGTGTCTGGACGGCGACGCGTGACATTTTATACGACCGCCACGACGGTCTTAAAGCTGCCCCCCCCCCCCCATCCTCCCTCTCTCTCTCCCGTTAGTGCAGCCATAATGAAGGACCATTTAACTTGCATTTAGAAGCGCTGGGGGAAGCACATTTGTCCCTTCCTGTTCTAAATAATGACCAATTACCAGGGAGTGTGAGGTGGGCTTCAGTGCCGGGATGAGACGTTCTAGACAGCGGAAAAGCTGTCATGGGTGGGCGGGAGTGGGGTTTAGGCCTCTAATTGGAGGCAGATTTCACACTGATATTTCTGATGATGCTGCAGCATGAGGGATAGAGAGAGGGAGAGGGAGAGAGAGAGAGAGAGAGAGAGAGAGAGAGAGAGAAAGAGAGAAAGAGGGGGGGAAAGGAAGGCAAACAGAGAAAAGGGGAGAGGAAGGAGAGCGTGAGCAAGAAAGAGAGAGAGAGAAAGAGACAGACAGACGGCAGGAGAGGGGGAAGGAGGGATGAGATGAGAAAGGGACAGAGATGGATGGATGGAGAGAGAGGGAGGGAGGACAACATGAAGAGAGATGAGAGAGAGAGAGAGAGAGAGAAGGAGAGGGAGGGACGAGCACATGCCCCACTGCTGTTTGTCTTGCAGGGATAATATTCCTCCGCTACATCCACTAAAGTCTAATTCTGTCCATAAAAGCTGTTGGACTTCTTTTTTTCTCTCCCCCCTCTTCTGCCCCCCCCCCCCCCCCCCCTCTATCCCTCCCTCCCCCTCCTCCCGCCTCCTTTCGGAGTGATAGTTGCCTTGGCAACCGTGGCAAATCTTCCTTTTCTCAAACAGATGTCCCATTTAGTTGGAAATTAGAATGTGTAAAAAACCCACGAGACGCAAATTATTTCAAAGTTCTCCGGTGGAGAGAAGGGAAACGAGGGGAGGGGAGCGGAGGGGGGGAGGAGGAGGAGGAAGACGAGAAGAAAGGAAGAGAGAAAAGAAGGAAATAAAAAAAAGAGGAGGGAGCCCCCCCCCCCCGCTCCCTCCCCTCCCTTCCTCTCCTCTCCTCCGGTCTCCTGTGCTTCAGCGTGTGAATCATGGAGATTAGCCAGATCATCCAGAGCTGGTGGGTTGTTACAGGGAAGAGAAGGAGGTAGAGGAGGAGGAGGAGGAGGAGGGGGGGGGGGGGTGTTGTGGGTGGTTTGGTGGGCAGTGGGGTGGCTGGTCTCTCCCTCTCCTGCATCCGGGACGGGTGGGGGTGGGGGGGGGGGGGTGTAGAGTAAGTGTGGTGCCAGCGTGGCAGAAGGGAAACACTGTGGTGTGGAGCAGTGAACTGCCCTCGAGGGAAAGATGGAGCCCGTCCTGCGGCCCCTCCACACTGCAAGAAATATCCCACTGACACTAAAAATCTACTGCTGAACCTTTAAATCTTTTTTCCTTGAACCAAGTGAACAAACTCCTCCAGTGTTTCCAGTGCAAATCATCATCTCGTACAACAAAAATAGCCATCTTAACAAGTCATTTAATCTTGACTTAAAAAAAAATCAATTCTATTTTCTTAAAACAGTTGAGAAAACAAAAATGCCAATGGCGTGAGGTAATTTCCCTTGTTTCCAATGCAAATCAGCTTGTGCAAAAACATCCATATTAACAATTCATTTAATCTAGTATTCACTCAGAGGAAGGAAAAATCCACCCAAAAACGCTTTAACACTGTTTAAAAAAAAACTGATATTCGTGATGTACTTTACATTTCTGAGCCCATTTTGTTGTTTGGAGGTGTATTTTTCAGAAAATGTTTCAGCGATCTAAAACCTCAGCGGTAAACGTCAGATTTTGGCATCAGTCCCTCAGAATCAAAGAGCGAGGGCTTCTTTCTGGAGCCGCCATTTTGCACCAAGAGACGTTCAACAATCACACAGGGAGAAATCTATCGGAGAAGAGGAGAGAGACCAATTTCTCCACTGACAGCAGCCTCAATAGACCAGAATGCAATGCAGCCACAAGACAGGTTGGGTTTTCAGTAAGGAGAGCAACTCTCACTTTTTCTCAAATGGGAAAACTCTCTATCTTGCTCTTACTATTACTATCGCTCTCTCCACCTTCACATAAAACCAACACCTGGATGAATGAGACGAATAAATGCTCTGTCGAAAGGCATTCTGGGAAACGTAGGAAATCACTAACTGAAGTAGAAGCAGACGAGGCAGGTTGAGGGAAAGTGGGTTCACCAAAAAAGTAAATTACAATGCATCACAAAATAACTCACAGATTGATGATATATAACAGTGTAAGAATATCCGAGGGTTGAGTTTTCCTTTACAGAATCAATACTACATATTTTTTCAAAAATGGGTGAGAAGATTTGCTCAAATTGTCTCAAAAATATTGCTTGAATCAAGTGTCATTTTCTTGATGCTAGTGGAGCGATCTGCCTCATTCTGCCATTCTTGAAACAAATGAAACTGCATTTGAAACAAGTGGCATTATCTCACCCACTGGTTTCACCTGTTTGAAAAAAAAAAAAGATTTAAAGACTGAAAATGAGACTAAATGACGAAATAGAATAAGATAGACATTTTTTGCAGCGTTGATGGCTTCCTGACTTCTCCGACTCTGTGGTCAAACACCGAACACAACCGCTCACTGATGAACTGGCGAGACGGAAAGAGAGGGAGTGTGTGTGTGTGTGTGTATGTATGTGTGTGTATTTGTGCCTGCACAGACAGTAGAGCCGACAGCGAGGAAAGACAGAAGGAGAAACCAGAGAGAGGGAGAGAGAGAGAGAGAGAGAGAGAGAGATTGAGGCGAGGAGGAACATAAGGACAGAATCACTTTAATTCAGTTTTTTCCTCTACAATGCCACATGCCTTGGGGAGGGAAGGCATGTGTGAAATGGAGGAAAATGCCCCGTAGCGCGCCATAACACACACAAGCGCACACATGCTGACACACACACACACACACACACACACACACACACACACACTGAAGTCCTGCCCCTGGAGGCCATTTAACAGGTAATTTAAAGAGAAATCCCTCCAGGGAAACGACACAGTAAATGTCCTCTCTTCTTCTGCTCTCTTTCCTTCCTTCCCTTCCTCGCTCCATAACTGTGTGTTTATTCAGCTACAGGCTGCAGACTGGCAGCACTTAGGAGGGAGAAAAAGAGATGAAATGGGAGAGGAACAGAAAGACAAAAAGGAAGAAAAAAAAAAAGAAGAAGAAGCGCGAGAGGGAGGGAAAGTGACAAGTGTTAAAGTAGGCCAATTTTTTTTCTCTCTCTCTCTCCCAACCCCCTTAAGTACCCGTTTATTAATGTTCAGTGTTCGTAGGCTACTTTATTTGGGTCCTGTGGGAATGGGAAATGCTAGGGGGATGGAGGTGGGAGATGGAGGGATGGAGGAGGAGGAGGGGGGTGGAGGGAGGAGAGGACAGGGCCCAGCGGGGTTTGAGAGTCTCTGAGTGAATCAGATGTTAATTTAGTGTGGGATCTGGTGAGGAGGCCCAGAAAAGCGTCAACTCTTACTTCTCTTTTTCTTCTTTATTATGTCTTTGAAGTGATGTTGAATTTGGGTTGTGTAGCTTCCTCCATGATAAAACCCCAAAATCTGTGATTCTCTGTTATCTGTTGCTCCGGTAGAGGAGATTGGAGAATTGCTTGTTTTTTCCATCTCTCCATTCACTGCCATTGTATGGAGGAACAAGTCTGAAAATCACACTTCTAGCACATAAACAAATGTGAACAAAGCAGATTCTGACAATATATAAAGAAACTAGTTATGTTGCTGAATTGTGGTTAAAGTGAATCACTTGCTTTATGTTTATTTAACCTTTCAGTTTGAATGAGTGTAACACCGAAATCCGGTTGAAGGAAAGAAGCCGATAACAATACCAATAATTGTTAAAAGACAAATATGAAAGAAAACAAGTGAGAGTTTGTTTTTTATATATTGGCAGAATCTGCTTTGTTAAAGTCCTGTCTCCTGCCTTTTTTCGCCTATTTACAATTATTGGTAAACAGATTATTTTCTTTGTTCCATCAGCGTTAATTTCCTCCGACCGGATTTGGGTGTTACACTTGTTCAAACTGAAAGGTTTAATAGACATAAAGAAAGCAATTAACTTAATGACTAGATTCTTTATATATTGTCAGAATCTGCTTTGTTCTCCTCTATCAGAGCAACAGATCACAGAATCACTGATTTTGGGGTTTTATCATGGAGGAAGAGACACAACCCAAGGTACTACTAAAGTTCAGAATCACTTTAAGAATTGGGATTTGCCTTTCATTGATTCATTCATTGATTCATTCAGTCATTCTCTCTCTTGTTCCTCCATCTTTCACACCTCTCTTCCTCTGAAGTGTCTCTCTCTCTCTCTCTCTCTCCAATCAGGAGGCTTTTCATCAACGGGGGGAAACCGAGCGAACTCCAAAAAGCCCAGAGAAGAGGATGAAGGTCAAATTACCTTCATGCTATCTCCGCCGTCATTACACTCATTATCATTAAAGAGAAAAGCCTGGCGTGCCACCACTGCATTTTACCTCTCCTTTTTTCTCTCTCTCCTTCCCTCCTACTCTTCATTTTTTTTTTCTCTCTCTCTCTCGGTAGGGCAACGAAAACAGCAAGTTAATTAAAACCAGCGAGAGTCCCCTTCCGTTTCTTGCTCATCAGCGAGGACAAGCCATCAAACGGAGAGCAGGTAGTCCATTTCTGTCAAATGAGAGGAGAGGAGGAGGAGGAGGATGAGGATGGAGGAAGAGGAAGAGGAGAGGAAGGGGGGGACAGGGAGGAGGAGGAGGAGGAGGAGGAGGAAGAAGAGAACGGGCTCTCTTCATCTCTTTAGTTTTTGATGAGCTTTCTTAATTGGGCCACTATAGAAGGAGAAGTGAATCCTCAATAATTAAAAAATCTAATTAAGGAGTCTTTTGCATCTCCGTCCTTAATTATTCCACGCGGAGCAGTGGGGAGCGATACATTTCTCCCGTTTTCATTTAAAGAAGAAAAAAGGGTCCTTGCTTTCTCTCCCCCGTCGCTCCATGCAAATCCCCCATCAACAAACAGACTGTACTTTGTCTCTCTCATCCCTGTGTGTGTGTGTGTGTGTGTGTGTGTGTGTGTGTGTGTGTGTCTCCCCTGCCTGTCTTAAACTCCTCAGAGACCATCATTATAAACATTTAAAGAGATTTAACCCATTACTACCAACAGACAGAGAGACGCTTTTATACCTCAACTCTCCTCATCTGCCCCCTGCTTCTCCGCTCTCTCTCTCTTTCTCTCTCTCTCTCTCTCTCTCCATCTCTCTCTCTCTAAACCCACTGACTCAACCTCCCCGCTGAGTTCAAATGAAGAGTTAACCAAATGAAAACTTAATCAGATGGAAACAAGATGAAATGGCAAAAAACAGTAAAGTAAGACTATAGATGTCAAACCTCCAACTTGCCGTTACACTCAAACACATCACTCCCATCACTTCAGTTTAGGTGAAATGTGTTTCTTGACCCTGCAAACATACACTTAGGATTTGAAATCAAGTCTCTGTTTCTGTTAGCTTCATAGTTATGGCTAAAAATCAATAATCGTCTAATGGCGGAAAGCCCAAATCTGGAATCAACACCAAAATCAACACCAAAATCTAATCAATTGTTCCTTGGCTGAAGGCCGATCTCTCCACCAAATTTAATGGAAATCCATTCATACGTTTTGTTTTTTCCCCAAATGGCTCTGCAAGCTTTTGAGAAATTACTGCACAGTGGCGTTATTCATATTCATTCATCACACTACTGCACGGTAGTGTGATGAATGAATATGAATAAATTACATTCTTCATGACGGAGGACAGGACGAGGTTTGGCCATGTTGTCAGTACTGTGTCTTCTACCTGATCTACAGTCAGTTGTTAAGTATACTTATGTTTTTATAACCGGACAAATTGTATATCTTATGATCTTTAAATTGTTTTTTACTGTGTTTTGAGTTGCTTGCAAAGTTATTAGTTTTCCATTATTAGTTTTCCATTGGGCACCACAATGGAAATATGTGTTTTGAATAACACTTTCTTATGCTTTCCTCTGGGATCAAATATACAACAACTGCTTTTTATCATGTGTTTCTTTCTATTTCCCAAATCAAATAAAATCAGTTTACCTTCTTTAAAAACAAAGCATCTTCCCCATAGACGGCCCACAGAAAAGAAACATCTCTAAAACTTTTAAGAGGATACTTTGAAGGATGCACAAGCCCAAAACCTATTATATTGATTATGAAATTATGACTCACAAAGGTTGATTGTTCTTTTAAAAATGACTCATCAAGACTCATTTTTGGGTGTGATGTCATCGCATCCCAGAGATAGCTGGAGGTTGTTCATCTGTGGGTTTTTTTACTTTGCCATATTTATCCAATTTTGTTAATACATCTATGGCCTACGCCGACCCATTTAGACTCACTTTAAACAGGCATAAATCAACCATCAGTCACAAATGTGCTAAATGTCTAAAACATTAGGGCAGAACAATATTGATTAAACATCATATCTGCCATCATCTACTCAACAGCAGCAAATCTGAAGTACATGAGTTTCCTATTTTTATCTCCTCATTATTTATTTAACTGTTCTTATTTTATGCCTTCTTGTAAAGCACATTGCAAACTCTGCTTTTAAATAAGTGTTATATAAAGTGTACCATTATTATTATTAATATCTGCATTTGCAAGTGCAATTGTGATTTTTACCATACTGTATAGAAATGTCATTTTAATAGAATTTCTTCCTCAGAACTTAAAATAAATAAATATACATGTGTGTCTGGGTGAGTGGGTGGTTAAGCTGCTAATGCCTAGGATTTGCTAAGTTGAATAAAAATGAAATAAAATAAAAAAATAAAAATATCCGTTATCACGATTTTCTTAATTAGGACTAGCAGGGAATCTGTACAGCAAAGCAGCTCCTTGTTTAGGAAGCTGAAGCTGAAGTTTGTGCAACACCAGAACTGCATACTGTTGTGATTTGGAAATTGCAGTAGTCAAGCATCTTTTTCTGTTTTTCCTCCTTAAGATTTTAGTGATTCTAGCCTCACCAGACGAGTCTTGCGAGACTCATAGTATCGTAAAACAGCAGCAGAACTCGAGGTGATAAATGCATTAAAAGAAGAAGAAGAAATCACTGCACTGAAGGCTTTAGCCGGAGATGTTTTTCGCTCTTCTTTCCAACCAGCTTTGGCAGCAGTTTGACTTCTCACCCGGCTGCCTTGGCGGTGAGGAAAAAAACGGCACGGAGGGGGAAACCCAATACTCATCGCTGTGTCTCCGCTGGCTGCGCTCACGGAGGATCGGATCCGGGAATGTGCAAAACTGGGTATCGCAGCCATGCAGCTTGGTGTTAATAATGACTCAGATATCAACCGCGGGCGTTGCCAGGATGTTTTCGGGCAGCCAGAAATCTTTGTTGCTGAATGATAAATGGCGGAACACGCTCTCATCCATGAGAGCGTGATCCATACTGCATCAAGAACATCTGACTGGGATCATACGAACGGTAAATATTCCTCCAAAGACTCTAACTTGTAAGTCTGTAATTTGTTCAGCAGGTAGCGAAACAAAGTCTTACGACACAGAGTGATTTCCATGACAATAGCCGGCAAACGCTGCCTATACGTCACATGACTCGTTCTGATTGGTTTGAGCGTTTAGCAAAATGTAAAGCAGCCAACGCCTAGAGAGAGGGAGGCAGAGGGAGGCCAGACTTTTCTCACAGTTGATCAACTCACAACATTCGTCTAGCTTATGAGCCTAGAGTGAATGGGAGCGTATCTATGTTCCCAAGGTCCTAAGTTCCCAAGGTCCTATGTTCCCAAGGTCCTATGTTCCCAGGGTCCTATGTTCCCAAGGTCCTATGTTCGCCAGTTCAATATTCTGTTAACACACATTAACCCTCCTATTGTGTTCAGGTCAAATTTGACCCGCTTCAAGTTAAAATATTTCATAAATATTATCCAGTTTTTTTTATTGGCTTCAAAACAGCTATATAAACACAACAAAACCAATGGTTATCATTTTATTTGATTTTGAAGGTCTCTAACCCTAACCCTAACCCTAGAACTGGTGAACATAGGACCCTGGGAACATAGGACCCTTTGTCATGTTCCCACTATGTGCCATATAAATCTGGGGAACATAGGATCCTGGGAACATAGGAATGACTCCGAGTGAATCCTCATGCTGAGAACAAAGAGGTGTAGAAAATCCATGCAGACTGCTACCTGTGTTGACTTGGCCAGTTACAGACTCGGCCCCAGTCTTTCTTTCACTCCGTTTTGAAAGATAGAGTTGCAGATATCTCTCACCAGTTAGCACGGTGTCATGTAAGACTGTCCAGACTGGTGCAGTGCGCTAGCCAAAATGGCGACTCCCATGCAAAACTCCAAACTCCCTCTAAAGTTGTAGATGTTTGCCGCATGCTGTCGAGAGGAAAACTCAGTTATATTCAGTGAAGAGCACAAACCTGCGGCAAAACTTCCTCCATTGTGCTTTGTAGTAGAGTGTAACAGCTTAGCGAGAAGCTGAGTTGTTTTTAATCCTCTTTCCTTACCACATGGCAAAAAGTCTGACAGACCAAACGAGGACAAGTTTGACCGATCAGATGAGGTCATGCGCTGAGTCGCTGTGAGATTAGCCTATCACCTTTTAGCCTACCAGACCTCCAGATCAGCGCTTACATAGACGTTTATCATGTTCTGTCCCGCTCATTATTACCTAACCCAATCAAAAAACATAAACAGTGCACCACGCGTCTGAATGTTTTGGTGGATTTCTGGAGACAAAACATCATCTTTTTGTTTGCTGAGGCTCTGTCCATGGTGTTGAAAGGTGCAGTCACTAGGTGTGCTAAAGCGCTGAAATAATTGTCCCCCATCCTGATGAAAACACCTATGGTGCGTACATAAGCGCATACATGTGCGCGTGCATGAACGTGCGGGACACTTAAGGGTCACGGTTTGGGGGTTTGAAAATGTGTTCACCCTACTCTAACGTCCTCTAGATGCCGGCTCCCAAAAGACTCCAAACCGCCCAACTCCTATGCAAGTCAATGGGACCACAACCCAGCTTTTCACTCAACATATAAAGTCAATAGATTTTTTTGTGTCCCAGTAATTTTCACTTCTTCTAATGTGTGTCCTTTTTGGCGAGTTTCTATATAATTCCTCAACGGTCATTAACGGGATAACGGTTATAAAATGGGTTTGTTTCCTAGTGATTGACAGGTCGACTGTCCAGTGATCAACAGGTCGCCGATCGCAAACCCGATCTTTAGTCTTCAAAACGGCCCTTCAGAAACCTATAGGTGACATCACACTCACTACTCCATCTTGTTTTACAGTCTGTGGGAGAGACAGTCCTCCATGATGAGGCAGTAGAAGAAGAAGAAGTCACAGTAGACTAGGTAGACCACTGAGTCACATTAACTGTGACCTGCAGCCATAGACATAACACACACACACACACACACACACACACACAGGCATAAATGCACACATTATTCAGTCACACACACACATCCAGAAACACTCAAACACATATGCTTACTGACTCACTCAAGCACGCACACACACACGCACACACACACACACCCTGATTATCCTCTTAATTAGCCATATGATTGACTACATAGTGAGATGCCAATGAAGCATGGAGCACTGTCCCCCATGTTAAATAAACATTCCCGCTGGGACCACACACACACACACACACACACACACACACACACACACACACAGACAGTAACTGTGGATTACATATGGCCGATGTCACCACCTCCATCCTATCAGACCAAGTCAAAGGACACAATACACTCATCGCACACAAACGTACACAGATACAAGTATACATTTGCGTGCACACACACACACACACACACACACACACACAAAGCTGTTCTCCACACCTCACTTTCTATAACCGTTCAATCTTTCCTTTTTCGCTGCTGCTGTTGTGTAGGTGAACCAAAGGGACAGGAAAGCATAATGGCAGATTTGCGTATATTTCTCTGTGAGTGTGTGTGCGTCTCTGACTCTCTCTGTGTGTGTGTGTGTGTGTGTGTGTGTATGTGTGTGTAGCAGATTCTCTGCCTCGTCGGGGCTTTGAGCTTTGTGAATAGAGGGCCGCTGTGGTTAATTCCCATGCCTCCCACGCTACTGCTTACTTCCTTTGGTTTGGGGCTCTTCAGCTCTGCGCACACACACACACACTGACACACACACACACACACACACACATCTCGCATTCTGCTTCCCTGTCCCTTTAGCTCTGAGACGGAGGGTGGCTATGCGATACGCCCATGACAAATGACTTGTAAACTTGCATTAGCGTCAGGAGGAGGGAGCAGGAGCGCCCCCATGCCGTCCTTCTGATTCCCCAATTCACACAGTGACAAATTGTGAGGATTCGGGGGAGAACGGAGCGAGCTGGGATCTAATTTGGGGCGGAGTAGTAGGGGGTTTGGATGGAGCAATGCGGTGTGTGTGTGTGTGTGTGTGTGTGTGTATGTGGAAGGGGGGTTGACAGAGAGAGAGAGTTTGTGTGAGACAGAGTTTGGGTGTGTGAGTGTGAGCAAAAGAGAGAGAGAAAGGCAAAGAGAAAGAGTGTTGGAGTGTGTGTGTGTGTGAGTGAGAGAGAGAGAGAGAGTGTGTGTGTGTGTGTGTGTGTATGGAAGGGGGGTTGACAGAGAGAGTCAGTTTGTGTGAGATTTGGGTGTGTGAGTGTGAGCAAAAGAGAGAGAGAAAGGCAAAGAGAAAGAGTGTTGGAGTGTGTGTGTGTGAGAGAGAGAGAGTATGTGTGTGTGTGTGTGCAAGACAGAGAGAGAGAGAGTTTGTCTATGTGAGAGAGACAGAGTGTGTGACAGAGAAAGAGAGAGACAGACAGTGTGTGTGTGTGTGTGTGAGAGAGAGAGAGGGAGAGAGTGAGTGAATGAAGACTGTGTGTGTGTGTGACAAAGTATGTGTGTGTACGAGAGAGAGTGAGAGAAAGTCGTCTGTGTGTGTGTGTGTGTGTGTGTGTGTGTGTGTGTGTGTGTGTGTGTGTGTGCGTGCGATCCAGGCGTGGGATGGACAGGAAGAGCCCATGCTGAGAACACACACAGCATCAGACTACCTCAGCGGAGGAGAGAGACAGAAGAAGCAGAAGAAGGAGGAGGAGAAGAAGAAGAAGAAGAGAGGGATGGCAGAAGAAACGAGTAAACGGCTGGTGAAGCCAGATGGATGGAGGGATGGAGGAGGAAGAGGAGTGGAGAGGCGATGAAGATGGCGACAGACGACAGACGACAAGAAGGAGAACGCAGGGAGGCGAGATGGTTTTGGAGAGAGCCAATCAGAACGCAGAGAACGGCAAAAGAAAGAGAAAGAAAACGAAAGAAAGAAAGAAAGAGAGAGGAGAGTAGAGAGACAGACTCCTTCCACCCTTCCCTCTATTCCTCCTTTCCTTCATCCCTCCTTGCTCCTCTCTCATCCTTCCTTCCCTCCTTTCTCTCTTCTCACTCCATCCTTCCTTCCTCTATCCCTCCTTCCTCCTGTCTCCATCCTTCCATCCTGCCTTCCTTTCTCTCTTCCCACTCCACCCTTCTTTCATCCATCCCTCTATCCTCCTCTCTCCATTCTTTCTTCCTTCCTCTCTTCCTACTCCATAGGCCATAAAGCAGTGCCAGCCTGGCATCGCCATGGCGATGCGGGCGGTGCTACCGGAGCAGGCACCGTCCCACAACTCCTGCCGGAGAATGGAGAGTGTGTGTGTGTGTGTGTGGGGTGTGTGTGTGTGTGGGGCTGGGGGGGTGGGGGGGGGCAAGTGAGGAGGGAGGACAGAGGGTTTAGGAATGAAGGGAGGGAAGGAGGGAAGGAAGGAGGCAGGTGAGGGAAGGAGATAGCTGGACTGATGGAGGGAGTAGCGAGTGTAGGGGAGGAGGGAGGGAGGAACAAGGATGGGGGAGGAGGAGGGAAGGAATGATGGAGAGATATAGGGGATGGAGTGATGGAGGGAGGAGCAAGGATGGAGGGAGGAGGGTAAGGGATATAAAAAGGAAGAGTCGTAAGAAGGAAGAAGCATGTAAGTAAGGACAGAGGAGAGATGGATTGAGGGAGTGAGGGAGTGGGGAGGAAGGATGGAGGGAAGGGGGGGAGGGACGAGGAAGAGAGGGAAGAAGGAAGGATGAAAGAAGGAAGGAGAGGACTGAAGGATGGAAAGAGAGAGAAGCGAGGGATGAGGGAGGGGAAATTCGGGATGGATGAAGGGACAGAGGTGGGAGGAATGGAGGAACGGTAGACGGAAGTATGAAAGAGGGAAGGGTGGAAGAAGGAGGTATGGAGGAGGAAAGGATGGAAGAAGGAGGTGGGGAGGAGGAGAGAGTGGAAGGAAGGAGGGAAGACGGGAAGGAGGGAAGGATGAAGAAGGGAGGGAAGGATGGAAGGAGGAGGCATGGAGGGAGCAGACAGTGCAGAGGGGAGAACACACGGAGCCTCCAGCTGGAGCCCCTCTGCTGCAGGAACACACCCCGAGGCTCTCTCTCACACACACACACACACACACACACACACACACCACACACACACACACACACACACACACGCACACACACACCCCACAGACACACACACACACACGCACGTGTCATCTCGTGTGCCCATTACACCAGCCAGGGCCAGCCGGTGAATCTGAATAAAAACAGTGCATACCATCTTATTTCCATCCCTCTGTGTTTCCTAATCTCCATCCCTCTCTCCCTCTGTCTCTCTTTCTCTTCCTCCCTCTCTCTCCCTCCCCCTCTTTCTCTCTCTCTCCCTCTCTCTCTCTCTCTCTCTCTCTCACACCTCTTTTTCGAGTTTGTCTCTATTTCTTCTCCTCCATGTGTCTCTCAGTTTTCCCCTCCCTCCCTCCTTCTCTCTCTCTCTCCCTCTCTCTCTCTCTCTCTCTCTCTCTCGCTCTCACTCTCTCTCTTTCTTTCCATCTATCTCTATCTTTCTCTCAGTTCACCTCAGGCAGCTCTCCGCAGTGGCCTGAGCAATAAACTCAGGGGACCGGGCTATCACAGCAAACCAATTACCCAACACAGGGGACTCTCTCTCTCTCTCGCTCTCTCGCTCTCTCTCTCTCTCACACACACACACACACACACACACACACACACACACTCAAACAGTGCCTCCGGGGACCTGTCACTAAAACACATACAGACACACACATACACGCAGCAGATCATGGACCACCACCTAACCACACACACTCTTATACACACTCTTACACCCTTATACACACATACACAGATTTATACACACACACACACACTGGAAAAGAGGCAGCCTGTCCACAAGGACCTGAGGTAAAAAAGGGACACAAGGAGAAGCTAAATAGAGGAACAAGCCAAAAAAAAAAAGAAATTATTCAAAGATGAACAGATGTAGCAGAAGAGCCTTCCGTACCGATACCAGCCCAGATATCATGATACCGCAGCAAGAAATACTGATATAAAAAACCCTGAAACAATAAAATAACCTGAAGATGATAAAACACAGAAAGTTTAAAGTAATCTCTGACAATTTTATATAAATAAATGTCCATTTTGCTATGATTTATCGACAATTGCTATAACACATTAGTGATTAAACCTATATCCAGTCCATGAAACCTTTTCCACTGTCTGTTCTAAACAGCCAATGTATAGCTCTCTCCTGGGAAAAAATCCTCTGTCTCACAGGAAGTGATGCGTTTTATGTTTCCGGTTTGTTCGGAATAAACAAAAGAAGAAGAACTGGGTAGTTAGCATGAGCAGCGATAGCCACCATGGCTGAACAGACAAAGGAAAGAGAAACTCAAACTGCATCAACAGAGAATCCAAGCTCCGCCCCCACACCGTTTGATTGACAGGTGATCTCTGGGAAGTGCAGTGCAGAAACAACACAGCAATGAGCGCTAAGCAACAAAGATGTCACCAAAATAAAAAAAAATTGTAACTTGAGGGTTACTACGATGAAATGCAGCAAAAATAGAAATGAAGATTTAGATTTTTCTTTTTCCCTTCACATCTGACCTCCTGAAAGGATGAACAGAAACTACAAAAAGTGTTTCCAGTGGGACATATTTGGCTGAAGCACATCTTCCCCTGCTCTTGAACACTAGCAGCAAAACAGCACCATGGTACAAACAGTGCACATGAGAATCTTAAATAATTTGGACAAATCGTGTGTTGCATTTGGCAAGATTTTAATGAAAAAAATCCAAGACCCCATTAATTGGGCTTATTTTGCCCAAATAAATTTCAGGTGTCAGTTATGGTGACTAGCGGGAAATCTTCTCCACGCATAGGAAGTGACGAATCGAAACTTGAGAGCAAAATACAAAACTTCCACCTTAACAGAAAGCTGAGACTCACCAACAGTGGTTGAACTTGTGGCCAACACATTTTTTTCACCACCTCCACCCCTACCAGCCACTAAGAAGATGATTAGTAATATCACATTACATGATTCTTGGGTAATGAAGTCCTTCAAACTTTAAAAAATTCAAACAGTTTTCTTTCGCTGCCACTTGGGGCCGCCAAAGTGCAAAGTCACCTAGCTTTAAAATGTACGGCCAAGTTAAAGACCCTATAGACAACTTTTTTGCTTTAACTTATCATTTTGAAGTTAATGTTGATTGCACAGTGTAATGGCTATAGAATAATGACATCATCGGCATTTAGATTGGTTCCCTATAAGCCTCGCTTTCACTATGCAATTCTGTCTGCCACCGGGTACGATCTCCCGGGAGAATGAAGGCTCGATTTACAGCACAAAGGAAGTGCGTCATCCATTACGCAACCAAAAGAGGTTTTCCCCAGTAGCTATCCGTAGCCATGTTGCTAACGCTACCACTAGCAGCCAGAAAACGAACCAGGAGCTACAAGGAGCTACAAGGAAGCCAGGACCAGCCAGAAACAAACATCTATGTTTGTTTCTGGAAACATCTATGTTTGTTTCTGGAACAAAAGAAACAAACATCTAACTATGTTTGTTTCTGGCTGCTAACGCTAGCTAACGCTAACGCTAGCAGCCAGAAACAAACATTGTCCATTGTCCGTTTGATAATCCAAACAAAGAACAGTTGCCAATTGCAGTGGCCTTTCTAAAATGAGCAGTGGTGAAAGTCACTATATTGTGTTATGATCAAGGAGTTGATAAGCAGACAGATGGTTTGTTCTATTGCACGGAGCTAGGCTCTAATGGAAAGTGATCCGGCTGGATAGCTGTCTATCCACTTTAACGTATATAAATTAGATCATCCATGTGTGTTAATTTCACACAAGCTGATGACAGTGAATATGACGTGAAACACTGCAACCTCGAATCAGGAACCACAGTACTTTTCTCTGTACCTGTCCCTTTTCCATTTGTCCATGCCCGGGGTGTGGTGCAGTACCGGGGTTACTCACCAGGGGGAGCCGTAGATCCTGAACCCCCGGACGGTGACCTCGGAGTCCTGCAGGTAGATGCAGTTGGTGAGCAGCGACTGGACGTTCTCGTAGTTCTCCGGCTTCAGCTTGGAGGCCGAGGGGAAGTAGTAGAAGTCCTGCTTGATCAGGTCGGCCATGAACTCCTGGTCAAAGGTCAACTCGTGGTTCCCGGCGATCACGATCTTGATGTCGTAGGGCAGCGTGCCTGGGGGAGGAGGAGGAGGAGGAGGAGAAGGAGGAGAGGGAAGGGAAACGGGCAACAGAAAATGAGGTGGAGAAGAAGGATGGGAGAGGGAAGATGGGGTGAAGAGGCAACGGAAAATGGGGAGTAGAAGAAGAAAGGGAGAAGGGTGATAGAGAACGGGGATGGAGAGAGGAGGAAGCGGGAGAAAGAGGGAGAGGAGGAGATGGGAGTGAAGGGGGAGAAGGAAAGGGAGGAGAGCGGGGTGAAGAAGAAGAGAAATGTGGAGATCAGGAGATGGAAAATGGGGAGGAGAAGAAGGATGGGAGGAGGAAAGAGAGAGAGGGATGATGGGGTGAGGAGGAGACGGGAAATTAGGAAAAGGATGGGAGAGAGGAGATAGAGGAGAAAGGACAGAGGGGAGGAGAGGGGGCAACGGAAGAGTGGAGAGAGGGAGAGAAGGAAGAGGAAGGAGACAGAAAATGGGGGAGGAGGAGGAGACGGAAGGGAGAGGGAAGACAGAGGGGAAAGAGAGATGGAGAGGAGAGGAGACGAGAGGAGGAGAAGGAAGATGGGGAAAGGAGGAGAAGAGGTGGGAGAGAAGAGAGAAGGAGGACAGAGGAGAAAGGAGAGGGGGAGAAGGAGAGGGAAGGGAGAAGGGCGACAGAGAGGGAAGATGGAGACGCAAAATGAGATGGGGAGTAGGGGAGAGGGAGGAGGAGATGAGAGGAAAAGAGGAGACGAGAGAGGGAGAAGAGAGGGGAGGGAGAAAGAGGAGAAGGAAAATTGAGGACGACATGAAACCCATTCCAGACGGCGGCGGCGCTCACAAGTGAAAACCCGCCTTTTTCTTTTCTCATTGTTTTCCCTCCATTTTCTAGTAAATCTGTGCATCTGTCTCAGCTCCCCTCCATCAATCAAGGTCTCAACCCAGCGCACTGCTGTCGTCTGTTTATGGGACCATATCTGAACGCATCCGTCAGGGAATCTTTATCTAGAGGAACGAAAACGAGGGGAAAGGAGGAAGGAGGAGGAGGAGGGAGGGAGAGTGTTGATCATTCTGAAGTTTACGACGCAGAATATTAAACATTTACCGACTACAGCAGCCGCCGCCGCCACTCTACCCCTCTCTTTTCCCTCTCTGTCTTCCACCAGATCCTCTAATCAAACTCAAGTCAATACCCGCTCCTTCCCGCCTTCCCACCTCCGTCTCATGGCTTTAATTGGCTATTCAGAGCTCGGCGCAGCGGGGGGGGGGGATCGATCGGCGCTCGTCAAACTCGGTGGCGGGCGCGGGGGGGCCTTTCGCAAAAATAAAAATCTACATATCCCCCCGATGCTTTCAAAGCTCCGCCGAGGAAAAAACACAGAGAGCGAGCGCTGACAAAACATCTGGGGGTCCGCTTTGTCAGGTAGAGCGGCTGACGGAGAGTTCAATCACCGTGGCTTTTTGACAATTATTTGCCGGACGGTGCGGCGGGCTGCTGAGCGTGTGTTGGCGTGGCGTGTGTGTGTGTGTGTGTGTGTGTGTGTGTGTGTGTCAGCAGTTATGTGTTGTGTATTCTTGAGTGATTTATTCGGTGTGTGTCGTGCATGCGAGCGTGCGTTTGTATGTTGTCTGCGCGCGAGCGTTGTGTCATGTTAGTGAAAAGGAGTAATTAAACCGAGCTTTAGAAGAGGCTGACAGCCCGGCGACGGCTCTGTCATAACAGCCAATCAGAGCCCGGTGACAGAGAGAGGGAGATGTGGGGGGGGAGAGGGGGAGGAAAGAGAGGGACAGAAATACTTTAGGAAGCCAAAAATCCTTGAGTGTGAAGGAGGAATAATAACAAGATGAAAGCAGCTGTCACAGGAGTGCCCATTGCTGCGGTTTGGGCATGGTACGCCCCCTCCATCCAACACGGCTCCCATTTGTTTGGCAGCAGGGCTTGTGTTTAGTTGTCAAGCAGACGCCGAAAAGCCCCGTAAACGAGAGGCTGCACCTCCACAAAGACACGCGGACGCACCGTATACCCCCGCCTATACAAACACACACAGAGAGACGTTACTTTTCAGGGGGGGGTTTGACATTTTAAGTAGCGCTCAGTCAACTTTCTCTGGATAAACAAAGGTTAAATTCAGTCATTATCGACTCACCCCCCCCCCCCCCCCCCCCCCACCGGTGTCAGTCGAAGCTCCACTGAAGTTCGTAGGATCAACAAACACACAGCGAGTTAGTAGCTCTACCTCTATCTCTATTCTTCTTCAAAACTGTGGAAGTTATCAGTGCCATTTTTTTCACAGCAACAAAAAAAAAAAGCAAAAAATGTCCATAACATTTTTCAAAGTGTTTTGTAGCCGATCGATCGCTCTGTGGTCCAAAGTCCAATATTTGCCTCATTATTTCCTGTATTTCCTCACTCTAGTCACACGCACACACCACAGCAGCAAGCAGAGCATTGTCAGCGAGGAAAATATAGATAGAGATAACGAGGTAAATATTGGATTTTTGGTCTCACAGTGCGATTGTTTGGCTACAAAACACTTGGATTATGCTGCAGGAGCTGTTTGGAGGAATCTGATGGACATTTTATGCTTTTTTTTGACTGACATAGGGGTGAGTAGATTTGGGGTGAACTATTCCGTTAAGGGATGGCATGGTGGACTGGCAGTTAGAGAGACTGTCCCGTAACTACAGGGTCACACGTTCGATCCCTGCAGCAGCAAATGCTATACCATCAACATCCATGTGTCCTGCTGATGTGTCCTGAGCAAGACACTGAACCCCCCTACCTGCTTCACTGTGCTCCGGATAAGGGCATCATCAAAAAGCCTAAAATGTAAAAAAATGTGAGTTCGGAAATATATGCTCTATTGTTGCGTAAGCCGTGACTGTGATAGTTTCTGGAACAAAAGCACACCAGGAAAGGAGCCAAGCGCCTGCATGGGAGTGGCATCTACCTGGAGACTTGTTTAGCTTGAAGCTCCTTGCTGCTGCCGTCTTTGTTTGGAGACTGGAGCAGAGTGTGAAGTGTTTTTGCTCTCTCACGCATCTGAAGCTCTGGTTTTTTTGTTTTTTTTGTTTTTTTGTTTGATGAACACTGGACTTGGACCGGGGACTGCACACATCGCAAGAACGCAAAGTAAAAAAATAGAAAAAGAGGATAAACCGAGATCAAGAAGAATCTGAGTTTAGCGAGCTCACTCCCTCAGCTCCAAAACGCAGAATGGAGAGTCCGTTGACCCTGATATATTCTGATATCTCTTTTTCCACATACGTTTTCTCCACAGTAAGGCAGGTAGGGAAGCTGTAACAGTCCCTGTGCTCAGCAGTACCGCGCTACAGTACCACTTTGTCTACCTTCATCTGCCAATAAATATACATATATGGTATAATTCAAAGGAAATCTTCAAAAGCAACTACAGTGATGTTCAAAGACAGACAATCTGAGAGGGATGGAGGGTTACGGCAACGGGGAAAGTTGCTCCAGAGGAGAGCATCGGCTAAACGCCTCAGATGCAAACAGCAAAAATAAGTCATAGGAATGGAAAACGATATAGAAATATATATATGTGTGTGTGTGTGTGTGTGTGTGTGAGTGAGGTAGAGAGTGTGTGTGTGAGTGAGTGAGGGAGGTAGACAGCGAGGAAACAAGGCACTCATAAATTTTAGAACAAATAAACACTATCTCTGTCTCCTCAGAAATTCTGCAAACGCGAGCACTTTTTTCGCCCATGAAGTTTGACGGCCAACTGTAAACGGAGAGAAATAAATCACAGGGAGGAAAAATAAAACTCCGCCAGCTGTACTCAAAAACACACACACCCACCCACACACACACACACACACACACACACAAACACCCAAACTTACTTAGCAGAATTAAAATTCAATTTCATGGATGAATTTTTTGACAGTTTCCCCTGAAAAAAAAAAAAAAAGCGCTGTAAAAATGACAAGGTGTGAATACCAAGCGGCTGGACGTCACCTAGTTGAATCTGAGTCAAAGCAGCTTCTGTTTATTATAGAAATCCTCTGGCGCCAGCCAACTGCTGCCAGTGTAGTGCGGCACAAAACAATAACAATAAAAATGAAATATAAAAAAAATAAACCATTCAACAATATGTGAATTTCCACAAAAGCGCACAGATAAACAAAATCAATCAATCATAAAAAGATAAAAAGACAATCTCTCCATCGGATGAGCAGGAATATGTGGCTTTTGTGACAAAAGAAGAAGAAGAAAAGCAAAGTGTGTGTGTGTGTGTGGAGGAGGAGGATGTTGGTGTGTGTGTGTGTGTGTGTGTGTGTGTGTGTGTGGGGGGGGGGGGGTTGGTGCAATCCAAACATTCGGGCGACATTCCCAACCACGCGCGGTCCGCTCTTTGTCGCCCCCAACATCTTTTGTCTTTGAATTCAAAAGCCGCTTTCGAGCAAACAAATAGTTTTAATTTGCCTGTGGATCGGCGGGCGGCGGTGAAGGCGGCGGTGGAGGGGGAGGGGGGAGGGGGAGGGGGGGTGACGGCCGCCTCTTGTTCTGCCTCGCATCAAAAGAAAGTCATCAAGTGATAGAAAAGGCAAAGACACAAAAAAAAAAAAAACGAACCGAACAAACACACAAACACACAGGAAGACACGGGGAGACAGAGCCGAAGCTAAAAGCCGGGGTTCTGTAGTGGAAACAGCTGGATGGCGGTCTCTCTCTCTCTCTCTCTCTCTCCGTCTCTTCCTCCCTTCATTCCTCTCTGTTTTCTGTTTCTATCCCTTTTTCTTTCAGTCTCTCTTTTTTTTTCTTTTGTGAAGCGCCTGCCCCCCCCCCCCCCCCCTCCAGTCATATATATCCCAGATCTGCTGTCTGTCTGGGTACAGTGGAGCCGCCGCAAAAAATCCTCTGTCCTCCCATGAGCTCCACAAGGCGGTCTGTGTGTGTGTGTGTGTGTGTGTGTGTGTCTGTGTGTGTCTGTGTGTGTGTGTGTGGTCTGTGTGTGTCTCTCTATGTGTGTAAATGTATGTTTGTGTGTGTACAAGTGTGTATGTGCAGCCTGTATGTGGGCACATGTATCTGTATGTGTGT
>NW_027283466.1:12500-29620 GCF_046629955.1 Centroberyx affinis | reverse complement strand
CTGCTCTGATGTCATCAGCAACATGAAACATCAGGATTTATCTTCTGTGTTCAGACGCACTGAGCTGCTTCCACTCTGAGCCTGTGTGTGTGTGTGTGTGTGTGTGTGTGTCAATAGAATGACAGGAAATATCAATAATCATCTTGTATTGATTGTGAATATTTCTGCTTCTGTTGACAGACAGTAAATCTGTCAATGATCTTCCTCATGTGGTTCTGGTTCAGTTCGACTCTTCATGTGTAGAAACAGAATAATGTGTCAGATATTACAGATGTTTGTTTTATGTTTTCTTATGTGACATCATGTTCTAATCTCTTCTTCATGTATTATTAAAGTGTTGAACCTGTCAGCCTTCGTCACTCCTCCTCTTCCTCACTGCAGAAACACACAGCGACACGTTTCCATGAAGTACTTAACGCAGTATTATGGAGTACTCGCAGTACTTCCCCACAGCTGTCTTAACCTCTAGTAGATTACAGGTTTAGAAGTTTAAAAGCTTCTACAATTGTGATCTAAGCCGGTGGTTCTCAACGTGGGGTCCGGGGACCAACAGGGGTCCTTGAGGGGGTTCCAGGGGGTCCCCAGCAAATTGATGAATTGTTAAACGTCAGCATTATTTCATTTACAAGAAGTTAGAGAATGTAGAAGAATGTTTTGATCACCTCTCTACCCACAATATAGATAGTTTTCTGGACAAAATCATATCTAATAATAAAAAATATTCTCAAATTTGGGTCCAAGAGACAAAATGGGGTCCATGGCTCTAATGTGGATTAAATTAGGGGTCCTGGAAATGGAAAAGCAACACATGGTGCCATGGCCGGCCGGGGGGGATATTCGATATTTACAAAATATTGCGATATTTGACAATATTGAATGTCGGCCCAAGCCCAGTGAGACTGCTGCTGTCCAGATGCATTCTGCAGCTCAGCAGCTACAGTTTGTTTTCCTTTGGTTCCTGAAGTCAGTCTGCAGACCTGAAGGATCTGCAGCTTCAGATCTGCAGACCTGAAGGATCTTCAGCTTCAGATCTGCAGACCTGAAGGATCTTCAGCTTCAGATCTGCAGACCTGAAGGATCTTCAGCTTCAGATCTGCAGACCTGAAGGATCTGCAGCTTCAGATCTGCAGCTCAACATGAAAGGTTTTGGAAAGCTTTTTAACATCTCAGCTATATTGAAATATTTCATTTACTTTGTGTAGTTAAGTAAATATATTCAGGATGGAGATGAAGCACGGCAGAAATAAAAGATTCAGATTCAGGCTGGTCCTGTTAGTAAGGCTGGGTATAGATACGATATAAATACATTGCAATACTCTACATCATTTACTGAAAATTTAAAATAAGAGCTGAAAATCCAACTTGCTGTGTACCACCTGGTAGTCTAATATGTCCATCACATTATATTGATAACTCAGCGGACAAATTAAGTCAAAACTATTTAATTCAACGGGATTTGAGGGAAATTTAAGGACATTTTAAATCATGAATAATTGTTTTTAATGTAATGTTAAAGTGCTGAGGTCACTGCAGGCCGGTCGGGGTTCAGACAGCAGGTTGCAGGTTCGACTCCCTCCTGACCTGCCTTCACCCAAGTGCATGCTGGGATACGATACCCCCGAACAGGAAGAAGCGAGTTAATAAATCCAGAGTAATGATGTTAATCAAAGTTCCCACAGGTCTTTGAAATCCTTGAAAGTTTGTGAATTTGAGAAAGAAAAAAAAAATCAAGGGCTTGAAAGTTTTTGAAAATAGACTTAAATAGACATGGGCCATTGAAAGTGCTTGAATTTATAGATTTTGTGCAAGAATAGAAATTGAAGTTCTTATTTTTTTTTACTAAACGTTAGTAAATCAGCCTCGTTCTGTCTGTGTGTCTCCCTCTGTCTGTGAAGCTGAGCAGCGTTCACACCTTCAAGCCTCTGCAGGGTTCCAAACATTTTCAATTAAAAAATTCCAAACTTTTTCCAGACCTTGATTTGTTTTGAAGATTTTGTCTGGAGTTCAATATGATTTACGCAGACAGACATCTTGCCCCTGCTAACTAGGTCATATCACTGTATAGATGAAGATTGTTCTTCACAGAGACAAATATCAGAAATGTGAGATGATTGGCAGGGTTCCTACACGCTTTCCATTTTAAAATTCCATATTTTCCCCAGACCCTATGTTCTTGACCGGATTTGATTTTGGTGGGTATTTGATATAATGCAGCTGACAGCGGCTGGGTAATAAGAGCGTCCCTCTATCTGAACATTATTCTGCACATCAACAAAACCTGTGGACTCAAAGTGGCTCTACAACAACATAAAAGCTAGAATCATGTGTGTATCGGACCTGAACCGCAACATTTTCCATACTTTTCCAGACATTTTTTCAAATTCCCAAACTATTCAAGCCCTGGAAATGATCAAATTCATTTTTAATACTTTTCCAGACTTCCCAGACCTGCACAGGAACCCTGTCTCTGTTTTTAATAGTTGTGTGTAAAGCCTGCTAGTTGTCATTATAAAAACTCTCAGTGTTGTAACAGTAATAAATCTTAATCCGTGTCCCTCTTGAATTTGAGGGAATTGGGCCTGGAAAGTCCTTGAGTTTGATGTTTAAGAAGAAGTGGGACAGACCCACAGTGTTTCATAACTCCACATCAGGATATGATCAGACCAGCGGCACGGCTCCATATTTAAAAACTTTATTAGAAAGGAAGAGCGCTCTGCGTATTTTACAGGAAGTCCGGCTCGGCTCGGCTCGGCTCGGCTCGGCTCGGCGCCGCTCAGCAAAACAAACACTTAGAAAAAACTGAAGAGTTCATAATATACCGGTACAAAGAGGCTTCTCTTAAAAAATAATATAAATCATTCTTTACAGTTGTGTAAAATGTATTTTTCAAATACATGGTGTGTTTTGTTTTTTTCTCTCTTTTGCTCACTTGGAAGATCTATGTACAAAAGAAGCTTCACTGTTTCTACTGTCTGAACTCAGAGGAGAAGAAGAAGGAGAAGAAGAAGAAGAAGAGAGGGAAACACAAACAGGGAGTACTGCAGCAGCTAGGAACCAGTACTACAGTCAGTACTACAGTCAGTACTACAGTCAGTACTACAGTCAGCCCCCCCCCCCCCCCCATCACTCTGGAAGGGTTTGATCGCATAACTAAAAATAAAAACAAAACAAAAATACAAAACTGTGTCGACCACCAACAGAATAAATATATTTAACAAGTTACAGGAAACGTTATTTTACACAGAAACAAAACAAAAAAAAAAGAATCCGGTCTAGAAACATTTCATTCAGAACTCCTCGGCTGTGAGATAATATACTTTTTGAAATTTATTTTGCCGTACCAAAATAAAAGCTCTGATCACATAGAAAAAGACAGAAACACTCACAGCAGGAGTCCACCTGCTTTGTTTTTTTTTTTTTTTAGCTTTTCCTTTTTTCTTAAAAAGAGCGAGAACCAAAAAAATACTTTTGCATAATGAGCTGTGCTGCTTCCGGAAACACAGGTGACCTTTGACCTTCGCAGTACTGACTGCAGACCGGACCGACCCACAGGGGGGGAGGGGGGAGGGGGGAGGGGGGGGGAGTACAGACAGAGACTCTGAGGTTCACACAGCTGATCTTCCTTTACATTCGTCTCCCACATGAAGTCCAGACGCCTCAAACAGGAAGTCAGTCCATCGGGAGGGGGAGGGGGAGGGGGAGGGGGGGGAGTGTCAGCCATATTGGATGACTGTGCAATTTCCCAGCAGTCTCAGCGTCCCAAAGTGATGGAGCACTTCCTGGTTTCCCCCCCCCCCCAACTCAGCAGCCTCGTTTTGAAGATGGAGCCCAGGAGAGTCAGGTGAGGGGGTGGGGCCTGTGGGTGGGGGCGGGGCCTGTGTAGAGGGGGGGGCGGGGCCTGGTGGGCGTGTCATCACCTGCACTCCACAGCCACAGTGTTCTGCGTGGGCGAGGCCGAGGACGGACTCATACCTGTGTCTGAAGAACCTGAAGAAGTGGAGGCTGTGGTGTGGGAGACTGAGGGGGGGGGGGGCAGGCAGAGAGATAGACAGGCAGAGAGACAGACAGGCAGAGAGACAGAGAGACAGACAGGTTAGACCATCATCACACCATCACTCATCTGTCTAAACAGGAACTAAACTCCAAACCCCAGTCCTTTTTTATCACTTGTTGGTAATACTGATAATAGGACCACGTTTCCCAGCATGCCCCGCTGCCCCTACCTTCTCTCTCCTTCTTCTTGAGTCTCTTGCGGCGGCGGTCGATGGAGGCGACCTCTGACTTCAGGCTCATGTAGTACTTCCTGATCTCCTGCAGCTTGTCCTGCAGAAAGGAGATCCGCTCCGTGCTCGACATGCTGTCCAGCTCGTCTGGGGGGGGGGGGGGGCAGGAGGGAGGGGGGAGGGGGAGACAGGTGTTAACACAGGTCTCTGTGACGTCTGTGGTGAAACATTCTCCTTAACGTCTCTCAGTTTGTCTTTCTAAGCTCCGACAAACCATCAGCATCACATGACTCTGAACAGCTGATCCACTGAGGAAACAGAGTCCAGCAGGGTTTTTCCTGCCCCCCCCAAAGAGGTTTTAGCCAGCGCCAAAATGATAAGACTTGAGAATAAAAATAGCAATTCAAATCCTCTCCGAATGTGTTTAATAGCAATTTATCAGACAACTGTTGAACAAGCAGAACATAAAGGTAAACGACGTCTCTGACCTCCAGCAGTCTGTGTTGTTCTGACCGACCTGAACGCTCCGCTGTCAAGCTAGCGCTAATGGGAGAGAGGACTTCCTGTGATTTCTCGTAAAATAAAAGCCGTTTTATTTCTGGTGAAAATCTTAAAAACGCTGAACTACAACCGCAGCGTACTTCCTGCCTCCTGCCTCCTGCCTCCTGCCTCCTGCCTCCTGCCTCCTGCCTCCTGCCTCCTGCCTCCTGCCTCCTGCCTCCTGCCTCCTGCCTCCTGCCTGACACGGACACTCTCCTGCTGTGTGCTATGTGTGTGAAAGGGCAAGTCTGGAAAATGTCCGGACCTGATTCTCCGGACATTGGGCCTCATGCAAGAACATTTTCGTAATCTTATCTTAAATTTCTCGTACTTTTTTCGTGAGGTGGACTCGTATCTTCAGAAAACGTCGTAAACGACCTGCGTAAACATGATGAACTCCACCTGTTCTAAATGAACGCGGGTTCATGAGAATTGTGAATTTGCATAATTGACGCCCCAATAATGCCATATAAAGGTTAGGGGTCCGGCCCATATGTCGGGAAGCTTCATTCATAAAAATGACACGGAAGACGAAGAAGAAGTCTCCCAGCTCTGAGACTGAAGTCCTACTATCAGATATAAGTCAACCAAAGCATATAATATTTAATATAATTCAATAGTGGAATCAAAGGCCCTGCTACAGCCAAGGAATGGGAGAAAATAACTGGTGCTGTTAATGCTGTGTGGTCTGTTGTGTGTTCCCTTATGATAAACAACTATAGTATCCTATACATTTTAGATGAATACTAAATAAATATCACAACAAAGCCATAATTCCACTATAAACTCATTATTGAATACCACAGACACTGTAAGTCCCTATCAGAGTATTATAGGAATATTATAGGACTATAGTGATTTGTCGTTAGGGTACGTCACAGAAATGAAAAAAAGAAATGGCTTGACATGAAATTAGATGCAAAAACCAAGGCGACCCCTGACAGGAGGCCAGGAGGAATCCTCCGTTAGACAGACGACAGAACAGGCCGAGTCCTGCCTGGACAGCTCAGCCTGGTCAGACCTAAACTTAGACTCACTTGCACTTACCCACATTAAAGTTATCAACTGGAGTAAAATAGCCTAGAAATCAGATTTCTCTCCCTCAACCCCACACCCCTCTCCCTCAAACTCACTCCCCTCCCCGCCTTCCAATGTTGTAATAAAACTTTTTTTTTTTAACCAGTTTTGTTAATCGGGGTTTCATTTACTCAAGCATAATAGACATTTTTGTTTATCAAATGGTCAGAAATGACTGTCACGCGTAGCCCCCCCCCCCAAAGGCCCATTCTGAGCCTGGAAAAACCCTGGAGTCACACAGGAAGTGACGCGTTTTACCCGATATCCAGGTCCTGTGTTAGCACTCGATAACGCTAACGCTAACGGCCGCAGCAGCATCACAGCTCTGCACAGTTCATACAGACAATAAATCAAATTCAAGGACTTTCAATGACTTCTTCCAGCTGTTTCTCTGCTCATATGAACTCTGCACAAGAGCAAGAAACATTTCTGTAAACGTTACTGCGTTTTAACTAGCAATGCTGCACATGCTCAGTCTTCTTTTCTCTGTTTTGACTTTCATTCTATCAGCTTCTCCACATAAACTTATTTTCCAGGTATTCCAGTACTCAAATTTTGAAAAGTTGTGTGCACCAGCCTGTCAGCTGTTGTGAGCAGTGTGTGTGTGTGTGTGTGTGTGTGTGTGTGTGTGTCGTACCGAGCTGGAAGGTCCACTTGTAGGTTCTCTGTGGAGAGGGGAACGGCTGCTTGTCCTTGCTGTGGGAGGAGGGGGGCGAGGAGAGACCGGGACAGCGGGTCTTCCCTTTAGACAGGGAGGAGAGACGAGACTGATCCTCACTGTCACTGCTGTGACCTGCAGAGAGAGAGACAGGCAGAGAGAGAGAGACAGGCAGAGAGAGAGAGACAGGCAGAGAGAGAGAGACAGGCAGAGAGAGAGAGACAGGCAGAGAGAGAGACAGGCAGGCAGAGAGAGAGAGAGACAGGCAGTTACATCTATATCCTGCTTATTCAGATCAGTGGTTCTCACACTGGGGGTCTGGGACCTCTCGGGGTCATTAGGGACGTTCCAGGTACCCCAGCAAAATTAGGAACAGTTATTTTTCACTAAAATTGAATTGTCTAGAAATTATCCCATTAGAAAATGGCTACAAATGACTGGTCGAATGTGTTCCAATGTGGTCTAATGTGTTCTAATGTGGTCTAATGTGTTCTAATGTGGTCTAATGTGTTCTAATGTGGTCTAATGTGTTCTAGTTTGGTCTATCTGGAGGTCTGTGACACAAAAACATTGAGAACCGCTGGTTCTAGCGAGTTCAACAGTAGAACCAGCTCACTCACACACACACACACACACACACTCACACACACACACACACACACACAGCTTACCTGCACCGTTCTTCTCCATCTTGCCCGGTGTGTTTGGTCGTTTCTGGTTGCGTTTCTGTTTCTTGGCCGAGGGGCTGGAGTTACAGTCCATCAGCCTCTTCTGACCTGGTGGGGGGGGGGGGGGGGGGTCAAAGGTCATGTCAGACAACCTGGTACTCACTATGACCAACGACCAGCCTGCAGACTGGGAGCCCTGCTCTGTTCTAAACATCTGGCCAGCAGACAGTGAACACTTCATTAAAGAAAGTAAAGTCTACTTTACAGAGTGTGAGGACAAGCTGACAGGAACAGAGAGGTTAAAGGAATAGTTCACTCAAAACTAAAATTGATCTCAATGGAAACAGCAGTGAAGTTGGTTTGACAGCAGCTCCATGTCAGCCTGCTGCTGAACTACTGCAGTGACCAGGAACTGGTTCTCTACAGTTACAAAAAGGTAAAATGACCTTAAAATGACTGCAAACTGCTCTGCAGCAGAATCCAACTGTTCTGAAGCCAAACAACTGCACCGAGTCCAAAAGACATTTACACCAGACATTTACACCAGATATTTACACCAGGACTTAGTGCAAGTCTTCACCAACACCGCTGTCTTCAAGGGCTGGGTATCGTTCAAAAAATTACAATACCAGTACCAGTACCAATACCCTTACAGTGATACCAATACCAATGTGGACCCCAGGAAGAGTAGCTGTTACCTTGGTAACAACTAATGGGGATCCAAATAAACAATAAACCAATAGAGTACTTCATTTTTTTAACGTTTTGGTAGCATCTCGGCTCGCTGAACTGCCGACTCCGTCACACACACCACAGACTGTCTGGGCTGTAGCTGCTGCGGCAGCGGGCCAATCACACGTCGCGTTAAACCGAAGAACGCTCACGGTGATTGGCTGCGAGCAAAAACCAGACAAATAGTCATTTTTTTCTAGATCTGTGCACAAAAAGTATTGAATGCAGGTATCGTTTGACTGGAGAAGTTTTGATACTACTTGGTACTGAGTTATTTCAGTCGATACCTTAAAGGTATCGAGTACCGATACCCAGCCCTACTGTTTAGTGAAGACTTGCACTAAATTCTGGTGTAAATATCAGTCTTTTGGACACAGTGCAATTGTTTGGCTTCAGAACACTTGGATTCTGTTTGGAGCCATTTTATGGTCGTTTTTTTTTACCTTTTTGGAATCAGTTCCTGTTCACTTCAGTTGTTTTGCAGAAGCCTGACACGGAGCTGCTAGCTAACTGTTCTGTGGACAAACAAACCGACATGAGGGTCGGGAAACAGCAGAAGTCCGTCATCGTACCTCTGTCCTTGGTCTCCTGCAGCGACAGGGAGGAGTTGGAGGAGGAGGCGCTGGCGTCGAACCCGGGACTCGACTCCTCGTCTCCGTCCGCTCCTCTCTCCACCTCCGCCTCGCTCCCGGCCGGGTGGATCTCCTCCAGGCGGGGGCCGGGGCAGGGCGCGGCGGCCAGGGGGAAGGGCCTGGTCTGCGGCTGGGGGAGATGCGGGGCGTGGGGGGCGGTCTGGAGGAGGTGCGGCAGCGGGTGCTGGGCCTGCTGCTGCTGGATCTTCTGCTCCCTCATCATGAGGAGCGGCTGTTCTCCGGAGACGGGCTTCTCCTTCTCGTCCAGGTCGTCCAGGTCGACCTCGTGGCAGACCAGCGCCTCGGGGCCCATCTGGGGCAGCAGCTCCTCGGAGGCGGGCTGCGGCGCCGCTGTGACTCCTCCCCCTCCTCCTGGGGCCTGAGCGTCCGGAGCGAGGGGAGGCGTCCCGGCTTTCACCTCCGGCTCCTTCGCCGCTCCCCCGGTCAGACGCTCCTCGCTCTCCCTCGGCTTCTCCTCCGGTTGTCTCGGCCACTCCTCTCCTTTCGTCGCTCCCTCGCTCCTCCTCTCGGCCTCCGCCCTGCGGAGCGGTGACGGGACGGTTTTGGGCGACGCCCCGGCCGATTTGGGGGAGGCGGCGGCGACCTTGGGCAGCGCTGCGGCGGTTTTGGGCGAGGCGGGCTTGGCCTCCTCTCTCCTGTCCAGTCGGAGCTTCTTCTCACCTGTTCTCTGCTCTGCCGCCTTGCGCTTCACCACCGCCCCGCTCCTCTCCTCTTCTTCTTCCTCCTCCTCCTCCTCCTCCTCCTCCTCCTCCTCCTCCGTGGCGGAGTCGGTGTCGGAGTCGGCGGTGGAAGGTTCCGGAGGGAGGCGCTGGGCGGGCAGACAGTGCAGGATCACCATCGGCTCGTCCTGCCGCTTTAAGACGCCGCGAGGAGGCGAGGACAGCGGCGCCGTGTGGTTGGGACTGGCGGTGGCGCCGGTGATGGGAGCGATGGGGCTGGAGGGAGCGGTGGCAGCGGTGCAGAGGGGGATTCTGGGAGGAGTTTCAGAGCCCGTCTCCCTCAGGTTCGCCCTGCGACCTTTGACCCTGGGGGAGGAGAGAGGAGCGGGCCGGCTCTCCTCCTCTTTAACTTCTGGGAGCGGAGAGGAAACCTTCTGCTGCTTGTCAGGGACGGGAGACATTTTGTGTTTGTCCTGAACGCTGGGTGACGTTTTGAGTAGCTTATCTGGCAGTGGAGACATTTTACTGGACTTTTCCGGAGCCGGAGACGTCTTGCTGGGTTTGTCCGGTAAGGGAGACATCTTGCTGAGCACTTCCTGTATGGGAGACATCTTGTTCTGCTTCTCCTGAACAGGAGACATCTTGTTCTGCTTCTCCTGAACAGGAGACATCTTGTTTTGTTTCTCCTGAACAGGAGACATCTTGTTTTGTTTCTCCTGAACAGGAGACATCTTGTTGACTCTTTCCTGTGCCGCAGACATTTTGTTTTGCTTGTCAAGATGAACGGGCGACACGGCGGCTTCCACTGGAGGCTCCTCCCCCTTCTCTGCCTCGCTCTGTTCTAATTGGATGAGGAGTTTGTCAGCTTGCTCCTGAGGCATGCTGGGACACGGCGGTGCGGCGGCTGGCGGTTGACCTGCTGTCGTTGCTGTTGCTGTGGTTACAGCAGTGTTGCCAGCGGGGGTCGAGGCGCTGTTAGCAACGTTGCTTCGCTTCCTGTCCACCGTGCTGTGCTCTTCCTCCTCCTCCTCTTCTTCCTCCTCATCCTCCTCCTCCTCTTCCTCCTCCTCCTTCTCGTCCTCCTCCTCGTCCTGCTGGCAGGCCGGCTCTGTCTCTGGCCTGTCACGCCACGCCAACAGCTTCTTATCAGGCGAGTCTTCTGATTCGCTGTCCTCTGACGAGTTCCCAGAGTCCTCTGGGAGAAGGGGAGGAGAGGAAAGGAACAGACAGATTGGATGAAACTCAGCACTACTACTAAGATCCTAACAGGATACAGCAGAGAAAACTCAGTGTAGCTGATCATGTGTATGGATCATACGGATCTGTTGTTCTCTCACCGTTGGACGCTCGGTCGGAGTCGTACATGCCGGACGTTCTCCTGGTTCTCCTCCTCGGTGTGTCTGGTGAGAGGAGAACAGGCATCAACAACACAGAACAGACAGGGGGAAGGAACCACACGTTCCATGACAGAAGTTTCTCAGTCAGAGTTGGAGAAGCCTCCTCCTCTGTCACCCCTGTTTCTTGCGGTGTTCCCCAGGGATCAATTTTAGGCCCCTTATTATTCTTTATGTACATGCTTCCCCTGGGGCACGTTATCCATTAACATGGTATCCACTTACACCGTTATGCTGACGACACTCAGCTCTACGTTCCACTCAGAGACAAGACATAACACGGCCATGCTGCCTCCCTCGCCAGGTCTGATCTGAGATTTCAAATTTTCAAATTCGGGCACCTCTTTCCAGTCCCCTCTTGCCTGTAGTCTGGGGGTATTCTTTGACTCTGACATTTCTTTTAATGACCAAATAACAAGGGTCACCCAAGCATGTCTTCTTCAGCTGAGGAACATTAGGTCTTTGTATCTTTTAAAGATGCTGAAAAGGGGATCCATGTTTTTATCTCTTCACAGTTATGCCGCTTTTCCACCGCATGGTACCGGCTCTATTCGCTTTGGGTTGTACCACTTGGTTTTCCACTGCAGATAGTACCCCCCTCAGTATCATGATAATCATAAGGATTTTTCTCGATATCAGTATATATATCATGATATGGTTCATGTATGCAAAATCACGTTAAATAATCAAATTAATATACATCTCATTGACCTGAATGATAATGTTAGGTACGATGTCAAACAAAACAGGAATATTCAAGTAATATTCCTACCATACCTCATTTTATGAGAAGTAAAATTTGCTTGTCATCATCAGTTCAGACAGCTGAAACGTGTGTCACGATATTAAAATATCTTCATATCATCACAATATGATTCCACTGAAAGACGATAAACGATAATATTAAATTATTGCCCAGCCCTAAGGTGCTACCAAGAAACAGCACCAGGTACCAGGTAATATGGTTCCTGGTACTCGCCCAATGGAAAACCAAAAAAGGCGAGTCGAGTCGAGCCTGTACCATGCGGTGGAAAAGCAGCATTAGACTCATGTAATTCTCTTCACCTCCACCCTCAGCTCACACAAAATGCAGCTGCGAGGCTTTTAACCAATTCTAAGAGAAGTGACCACATCAGGCCTACTCCTGCCTCTCTTCACTGGCTGCCTGTTGGTTTCAGAATTGATTTTAAGATTTTACTGATAACGTTTACAGCTCTGCAGGTTGAGGCTCCAGAGGCGCCTCATCACTAGGAGACCGGGCCGCTCAGCTGTGGAACTCCCTGCCTGAGGATCTCAGGCTGGAAAATCAGTATCATCGTTTACGTCACTGCTTAAAAACTATTTTTATCTAAATGCCTTCTTAGTGTTTGTGTATTGTGTATCTTAGTGTATTTGAAGTCCTTTATCTCGTATGATGTTTTATTAACTTTTTAAAGTCCATTTTTCTTGTTGTAAAGCACTTTGTAACTTTAAAGTTTCTTCATTAATTTCTACTCAGCACCTTTAGGGGGTAAACTGTCAGCTCCATTATGTTTGATTTGCCCCATCTGCTCCATCTGTTACTACTTCCTGCTGTAACGACCCAGTTTCTCCACATGATCGATAAAAAGCTGAGAGCCGAGCCGAGCGGCGACGCCCCGCGGGTCAAACATGGCCGCCCTTACTGTCTCCGTTGGCCATGCCGGACGGCTCCGTCCTGCCGCTCCTGTTCCCCGATCGGCCCTCTGTGCTGGGAGTTTTGGAGACGCTGCGTCCGGCCGAGCCGGTGGGCGTGGTCCTGACCTGAGGACGACCCCGCCGGACGCCGCCCGGCTTCACCGCCTTCTCCTCCTCCCCCTCCTCTTTGTTCTGCTGAGGAGAGAGCGGACGGTCAGACTCTGGTCAACAGATCAAACAAACTATTCTCTTCTAAACATCCGGCTGTTAAACAGAGGAGGACGGAGCCGCCGCTAGCTGCTGCTGGATTGGTCAGACAGCCAAGAGGAAGTGACATCACAGGACTTCAGTCCAGCGTGCGAAACCGTTCTCAGCGTCATCGTTCCTCCCCGGCTTCACCGGTTTACAGTTTCATCCAGTTATACTCAACAAAAATATAAACGCAACACTTTAGTTTTTGCTCCCATTTTTCATGAGTTGAAATAAAAGATCTAAGACTCTTTCTATGCACACAAAAGGCTTATTTCTCTCAAATTTTCTTCACAAATTTGTTTAAATCCGTGTTAGTGAGCACTTCTCCTTTGCCAAGATAATCCATCCACCTGACAGGTGTGGCATATCAAGATGCTGATTAAACAGCTGATTACTGCACAGCTGAGCCTTGGGCTGCTCACAGTAAAAGGTTCTAACATGTGCAGTTTTATCTTGAAAAAAGACATTTATTAGGCTCTGAACTATGGATCTCACATGACTAGAGCTACAGATTTGCATTTTTTGAAAACCAGTCAGTATCTGGTGTGAGCACCATTTGTCTCATGCAGTGCGACACGTCTCCTTCACATAGAGTTGATCAGGTTTTGATTGTGGTCTGTGGAGTGTTGGTGGGAATGGGAGCAACAACAAAAGACATAGAGTTGATCAGGTTTTGATTGTGGCCTGTGGAGTGTTGGTGGGAATGGGAGCAACAACAAAAGTGTTGCGTTTATATTTTTGTTCAGTATACATTTTCATCTTCAATAGATTCTGTGTGAACATCCCACCTTGACTTTCTTCCTCTGCCTCTTCTTCGTTCCTTTCTCGACGGGCCAGATGATGCGGTCTGCCTTCACCCACTCGTCGTACCTGCAGACCGACAGCCAGCTCGGTCAGGACAGACACTACATCCAGGACAAAGTTCACCTCCAAAATGCTACAGATCCACTTCACAGACAAACCAGAAAATACTGAAAATGTCAACAAAAGACCAAAAGTAATCAATCATTTTCTAAGAGCAAGTGTCAGTTTTTCCAAATGTTGCAAATCTTATTTCATAACTGAATTTCCTTCATCATCACGGAAGGAAGATCAGTCTGGACACACACACACACACACACACACACACACACACACACACACACACACACACACACACACACCTGACGTTCCAGCCGTAGTAGTGCACCAGGTAGAGCTGCTCTCCGTCGTCGGTGTCGGTCTTCTTGATGTTTGCTTCGTAGATCTTCTGGGTCTTTCCTCTGCCGTACTTCACCCTCACCTTCGTCCCCGTCAGTGAGTCTCCGTCCTCCTCATCCTCGCTCCTGACACACACACACACACACACAGAACAGATCAGTACACAGCACAGGTCAGATCCCCTCAGTGTTCCCGTCCGGCTCCCCTCCTCACCTCTCTCCTCTCCTCCTCTCCAAGTCTTCATCCTCCTCTTCATCGTCTTCCTCCTCCTCCTCATCCTCAGAGCCCTTCTCCGAGTCGTCCAGTCTGCGGTGGCTCCGCCTCCTGGCCTCCCTCTGGTCCTCCCCGCTGGTCTCCCCCCCTCCCCCTCCCCCTCCTCCTCCTCCTCCTCCTCTCTTCTCCAGTCTGGACAACTCCCTCTCTGGTTTCACCTGACTCCCTGTGCACTTCCTCCTCCCCTGATGGAGGGAAGGGAGGGAGGAGGGAGAGACAGAAAGATGGAGAGAGACAGAAAGACAAGAGAAAGAATGATGAGAGAGATAGAAAGATAAGGAGAGACAAAAAGATAGAAGACAGAAATAGAGATAAGAAAGAGACAGAAAGATGGAGAGACAGAAAGAGAAATAAGAGAAACAGATGGAGAGAGACAAAGACAGAGAGAGAAAGACAAGAAGAGAGACAGAAAGATGGAAAGAGGCAGAAGAAGCAGAGTTAGTATGGAGCAAGTCGTCCTGTAGCAGTGAAATCCCAGACTGCCTGGACGGCTCTGACATCACTCTGACATCACTCTGACATCACTCTGACATCACTCTGACATCACTCTGACATCACTCTGACATCACTCAGAGACTTTTAGAGAACACAGCTCCTAACTTCCAGCCGGCTCATTCCTCCTGGTTCCAGTCTTTTTATCTTTCTTCCCACCCCAGACTGGCTGTGGGTTAATGTGTTAGTTAGTTGAATTTTAGCACTGCAGGTTTCAGCGAGGCAAATTAAATACTGTTAAGATTTTTGTAAAGGCAGGTTCAGTCATTAATGGCAATTTCACAACAGATGTAAGGCTGAGAAGTTAAAAAACAAGACTAAGAGTCTAACAGCCACTTGGACTTTGAGTTTTGTGCGTTCCTTTTAGGAATCAAACTGGAGTCTGCTGTCTGACTCCCTGCTGCACACTGCACCTCCTGACCAGAGGAGGAGAACAGAGAGAAAGACTGGTGCTGAGATCCAGAGGAGGAGAACAGAGAGAAAGACTGGTGCTGAGATCCAGAGGAGGAGAACAGAGAGAAAGACTGGTGCTGAGATCCAGAGAGACGCTGCTGAGAAAACCCTGGATCTGGCAGAATAACTACGGGAACTAAGAGCTGAAAGACTGGACTCAGCTTCATGTGAGCTTCCAAAACTTTGATTTTAGATCATTCAATATAAGAAATGTTTAGATGTTTTTCAGACTGCTGCCTGCAGGTTTTCCTCAGCCTGCTGTCCAACCTTTCAGACTCACTTCACTCAGCTGGGGACACTAGGTGCACCGATCGATCGGCTACCGATCATTATCGACCGATAAACGTTCTAAATAAGTCATCGGCGATCAGCCGATCAGTTTGAACAGCAGTAAGAAGTCAGCAGGTCAGAAGCAGGTGAACAGCAGCACAGAGGCCCAGCACAGTAACATTCAGTCTGGATCCTGGACTTTACTTCACATCAACAGTCTGTTCACAGCTGATCTGCTGTCAGTCTGGATCAAACATCAGTTCAGCTGGAGATCAGCTGATCACATCAGACCAGACTGGTCTCTCCTGTTAAACTCTTCACTGTTTTATCAGACAGAACAGACTCTACTGAGGTCTGCTGAGCTGGACTGAGACTGTGAGTACACCAGAACCAGACTGATCCAGAACCAGACTGATCCAGAACCAGACTGATCCAGAACCAGACTGAACCAGAAACAGACTGAACCAGAAACAGACTGAACCAGGTTAAAGCAGACTGAATCATGTTAGACTGAACCAGGTTAAACCAGACTGAACCAGACTGAACAAGAAATAGACTGAACCAGGTTAAACCAAACAGAACCAAGTTAAACTTGACTGAACCAGACTGACCTGAACCAGGTTAAACAAGACTGAATCAGGTTAAAGCAGACTGAATCAGGTTAGACTGAACCAGGTTAAACCAGACTGAACCAGGTCAAAGCAGGTCAAAGCAGACTGAACCAGGTTAAACCAGACTGAACCAGGTCAAAGCAGACTGAACCAGGTCAAAGCAGACTGAACCAGACTGAACCAGGTCAAAGCAGACTGAACCAGGTCAAAGCAGACTGAACCAGGTCAAAGCGGACTGAACCATCAGACTCACCCGGGGGGACGAGTGTCTCTCCTTCACCTCCTCCTCCTTCTCGCTCTCGCTCTCTGACTCCGCCTCCTCCCTCTGCTTGTCGTCAGCAGGCTCCGCCTTGATCGGTGTGGACTCTTTGAGCTCCGCCCCCGCCGTCTTCTGATTGGCCGGTGCGGTCGGGGGGCGGGGGTTGTTGTGATGGATGGTTCTGAAGGTGATGGAGGCCGAGCGGCAGTACTCCTCGAACCCGTACAGGTACCTGACACACACACACACACACACACACACACACACAGTTTAGACTGTGGGGCTCGTTTCCTGTCCCTCTCACAGTAACTACATCACTGATTAAATATCTGTTAAATCCCAACGACAGCAGGGATTGGTCAAGACGATGTGACATCACCACGACTTCTGCTAACTGACGCTCTGCAAAATAAAGAAAATAAAGAGCCGCGCGACGTTTCTAATTTCTGCTTCGGCGAAAGGTTTCAGTCGTCTCCATGGTAACCAGACGCGATCCTCCAGCCGGCTCGTTTAGCTACATTATATCATCCCGATCGGTGTGTAGCTATCCTTCTGACAACTTGTTTGTTTTATATCTATATTTGTGCTACTTTGTATCCTTCTGCATTTTGATAATGGAGGGATTTGATGAAATCAGTGAGTTAATTGAAGAGGAAGAGATTTTAAACTTACTTCTAGGATAGTAAACATGGGTCATTTCTGTGGAGCGCCCTGCCGTGAATCGGCCTTTAACAGAAGCTCCTCAGTGGGAACCTGCTGTTTCCTCATGCTGCTGAAGCTCAGTCCCTTTCTGCTCTGATGTCACACAACTTGCATATAAATACATAAAGCCTCAGTCTCACTTCTGTCATCAGTTTCCCCTGGGATGAAGTAAGCAAGCAAGTAACCAGGTATGTAATGAAGTAACTAGGTAACCAGATCTTAGCTTTATAGCACTTACTCTCGTTGTTCTCTCCTAACTAGATCCTTGCTTGTGTTGTATGAAAATCTCATGTGTAAGTCGCTTTGGATAAAAGCGTCTGCCAAATGTGAAATTGTAATTGTTGTAAT